>NC_133660.1:43196961-43340534 GCF_037893015.1 Macrotis lagotis | reverse complement strand
ATTTTCTACTGGAGGAAGTATCATTGTCTTCCATCCACCTGGCAGGCCAGTCGACATAGGGCTTCTTCAGTGTCCATTCACACCCCTAACTATATTTACTCTTACCAGTGCTGTTGTCCCAATCTCCTGATCAAATTTCACCGGTTGATCTGCCCAGGCCTGTCTGCTTGTGTGGTGAGGAAATAAATATCCATAACTAAAATTTACTGCCATTTAACTTGAACATCTCCCAAAAGATCTAATTGTCCTGAGACAAATTATGTGGGTACTATATAGATCTAATCTATTGAATCTATTCTTGAATATTCCTTTTTGATATCTCCATTGGGGATCTAGCTATGACAAGAATTCATCTTTGTGGAGCAAGCTATGAATAATGTCCTTCCTAAAAAGGGACTCTGAATAGCTCGGTGGTATCAGGTTCAAACAGGATAAGTCATTAAACCATGCATAGAGATCCCTGCTGGCCTTATGATGACTTAGAAAACCACATGTTAACATTATCTATGTTCTATTATATTTTATTTATTTTATTAAATATTTCCCAGTTACATTTTATTCTGGTTCTGTAACTTGGGAGGGTTGTGGGCTTTATGCAGCCAGTGGACTCTAAAGAAGTCCTCAGAGAGTTTCCTTAAGTTTTTGAAACTTTTATTCAGAGAAATTACTTGCATTAATTGGCTCCATTAGATCATGTCCTTTATTCCAGTGACTCATTTGGTTGCTTCTCTTATAATCTCAAAAGTGCACTGGAGGTAAAATCTTTACTCTTTTGTCAGATGAAATCATACTCCAAGGTGCAGTGATATAGTAAACTTAGGACTGTCATACTCCTTTAGAGAATATTCAGGTAATTCTCCTCTCATTCTAACCTTCTCATGATTGGTTTCAGCATGATGAACCTTTGTATTAGAGACTTTTTTTCTCTTCCCAGGTCCATGAGTTCCTCGCTGTAACTTGTTAGGTGGCATAAGGAATAGAGGATCAGGCCTGGAATTAAGATGATTCATCTTCCTGAGTTCAAATTTAGTGTAGACTTTCCCTGGACAAGTCATTTAATCCCATTTGCCTCAGTTTCCTTATTTATAAAATGAGCCGAAGAAGGAAATGGTAAACCACTGTAGTATCTTTGCCAAATGGGGTCATGGAGAATTGAGCATTACTGCAACAACTCAACAACAAAGAAAACCAAATGGATCTTGAGTTCCATGGTTGCCAGATTCATTAGTAGCCCCTTAGCCAATCTTTCATAGTCCTTAAAAATCAAATGCTCTATTTTTAGTTACTGTGCCCCATACCTTCTGTCTTAGTATGCTGACAAACCAATTCCTAAAGAATAGACAACAATGCTAGGAATGTTAGATAATTTTCTTTACCTTTCCTGTCAACTTTATTTAGTTCCCACTGAGCCAATTTCTCTGTGTAGCAGGCCCCTAATCCCTATTGCATTAAGAAGACTTCCCATATATGACCAGAAAGACTCTAGTCATCAACCTACCAATGTAAGGTGTCTTCACTCCATGCTTATATTTTCAATGCCCTTGCCCTAACTCAACTGTTATTGAATATAAGAGACCATCTTGTCAACTATCTACCACCAAATATTAGAAGGAAATCTGATATCAGCACTTTGTTAGTTTGGGTTCAAATGGGACAGAATGAGATATATGTAGATCAAAGAATAGTTAGTAAAAGGGATACATCAACACAGACCATACTCTTAGAATAAAAAGTCAATTATTCTTTCACTTATTTTCAACCTTTCCTGTCTTCTGGGTCATACTCTCTAGCTATAGGCATCATACAGGGTTCAGTCCTGAGACTTCTCTTCTCCCATTATACTACTTTATTTGGTGATCTCATTAGTTTTCAAGGATTGAATGACCATCTTTATGCTGATGATTCTTAAATATACCTATCTTGTCTCAGACTGACTACCTTTCAGACATCTCGAACTGGATATCCAGTAGATAGCTTAAACTTAATATGTCCAAAATGAAACTCATTATCTTCCTCTCTAAACCCACCCCTCTCATACCTTCTCTGTTAAAATAGAGGGCAAGTTCATCCTCTCAGTTCCTCAGGCTCACAACCTAGGGCTAATCATCCTTGACTCATTATCTCACATCCCCGCCCCCATACCAACCTGTTGCCAAGGCTTATCAATTTTACCTCTTCAATTTCCTCTGACATTGTCACCACTCTAGTGCAGGTTCCCATCAGCTCACACCTGAATTATTGCAATGACTTGCTGGTAGGTCTGCCTTCCTCAGCTCTGTTCCCATTTGAATCCACCTTCCATTTAGCCACCAAGGAGAATTATTTTCCTAAAGAAAAAGTCTAATCATATTACTCCTTTACTCAATAAACTCTGGTGGCTCCTTATTGCTCTGGGATCAAATACAAAATTCTCTATTTGGCATTCAAATCTCTGCATCACTTAGATTCCTCCTACCTTTGCAGTATTCTTACTCCTTATTCATCAAAATGAACTCTTGATCCAGTAACACTAGCCTCCTGACTGTTTCACACAAACGATTATCCATCACAGATTCTAGTACTTCCTTTGTCCCCCATTTCTGGAAAGTTCTTGCTCCTTTATTTAGCCTATTGCTCTTTCTGGCTTCGAGTTCCAACAAAAATTCCATTTTTTTATTGGAAGTCTTCCTCGATCCTTCTTAATTCTAGTGCTTTCCCTATATCAATTGCTTCCTCTTTTTCCTACATGTAACTTCCTTTATATGTTTGTTGTTTCTTCCATTAAATTTTAAGCTCCTTGAGGGCAAGGAGTTATCTTTTTTTTCTCTTTTCATAGTGCCTAAAAATGCATTGTTGTTTTTGAATTATTTCAGCTGTGCCCCATTCTCTGTGACCTTAATTGGGATTTTCTTGACAAATTGACTGGAATGGCTTGCCATTTTTGTTCTCCAGTTCATTTTGTTAAATGAATTGCCCAGGATCCTGAATTGAACTCATGTCTTTCTGACTCTAGGCCCAGTGATCTCTCATTAGTTGTAGATTGTAATTTAAAGTAGGACTTTCCAAAATGCAGCTCCTGGGTCATGGCAGTAGTGTGACTTTATGTGACCTACAATGGGTTTACTAAATGAAGCCGAGCTATAGCAGAGCTCTCACTAAAAGGGCAAATTAAAATTCTTTCAACTATTGTTTCAAAAAACTTTTTAAAGTAAGTTTGGACAGTCCTGATTTAAAGGAAAAACCTCTTAATGTGGCTTTCAAATTATTGGAGGATCATATAATCAATTATAAATCATCAAAATTTAGAATTGGAGGGGCCCTTAACATCATAGAGTGAAAGTCTCACCCCAGATTTTATAGCTGGCTTTGGCCAAGTGACTTATACAAGGTCACCAGTTTGATTCAGAGCAGTGTTCTTTTCCTCTATATATCTCTTCCTCAGACTCTTAATGACCTGCTGTAACCATACTTATAAACTCTGATGTTTTTCTGCTATTAAACACCCCAGTATGGCAATTCCAGTCGTATAGCACTCAAAAGAAAAGTATCCTTGGAGGAAAATAGGAACTGTATTTGAGCAATGATTTTCTAAGATACTCCCAATTTACTGTAGCACTTTCCAGCAAGAAAATTCTAATGTCTTTTATCAAGAGACATAAAAAAATTGCTTGGGCAACAGCTGCTTGGATCTCTGACAGCTGGTGAGTTACTCTTTTCAACAAAAGAGGGGAGTAGACAAAGTCTTTTCTCTGCTTTTGCCCTTCCATGCAGAGGGGGAGAATCAAGGATATTTTTATGCAGAGAAAACATCTGCCTGATCCTGAATTATCTGAGTGAACAATCTGGCTGATTCCAGCTTCCCAGGTAATTCAGGCAAAGGTCTGGCTGTAATTTGTGTCTGTGTTATCTAGACAATTGGCTTAATTCACAACCACAACCTAGATGGGAAGATCTGGCTTCCGTGAGATTTTTGTTCACATTTTGGTTGTCTTTTAGAATAAGACAATGATAGATTTGTTGTAAGAGACATGAAGTCATTCCCCCAAACTGCTTCCAACTGTCACTCCATCTGGCTGGCATTCTGACATTCTCAATCTGAAAAAGTCCAGGGTGAAAAATGGCATATTTTTTTTAGCTCCAGAGTGTAATAACTCCCTTAGTACAGTGCTTTGGGAAGGGGGTATTGCAAAATCTCTGACTAACACATTATTTTTTCAGATGTATTAAGTAAAAATGCTCAGAGGCAAAAGACGAGAAGACAAACAAAGACTGAGTGTGGGTGCCAACCCTTCAGAGTTCAGGTGTGATGCCCTGAGATGGTATCCCCTAACTACCTAAGACATGTTGTAAATGTACAAATCCTGGCAAGACTATTTTCCACCAAGATATCAACATAAAAATGGATATAAAGCTAGTCCCAGCAACAGTTGGCATATTATGCACCTGTTTGAAAGGGAAAGAGGATCTTAAAGATTTTGTTCTCCTACTTCATATCTCTTGACCTGTCCAACTGCTAATTTCATAATAGAATTAAGAATTTCATAATTTAAATTTAAATATGAATTTAACTGATGGCTAATGATTGACACAGCAAAGATGAGCCATGAGTTTGGATTCTAATTGTAAATCCAAGTTAGAGTACTAACTCTTTTATATACATATAGCTAGAAAATGTGCTTCAAGAAATTCTAGGATTTAAGAATCAGAGAAATAACACAAATAAGAAAAAACAATCTGATCAAAATCATAATTCCTCAGTCCTAATTGAAATAACTACACCCAGTATGGTTAGATCTATGCCAAATCAAATGAAATAAGGAATTGATTTAATTATTTGGAACATCTTTTAAAATATATTTGGTGGGGAGAGCTAGGTGGCACAGTGGATAGAAAATTGGCCCTGGAGTCAGGAGGACCTGAGTTTAAATATGGCCTCAGATACTTAACAGTTGCTTAGCCATGTGACCTTGAGCAAGTCACTTAACTCCATTGCCTTAAATAAATAAAAAAATTAAAAATATAATATATATTTGCCCTAATTTTCTGAACACGTAAGACAAAGTTTTAATCTGTATATTCATATTGACTTGGCTAAGCATCTCCATTCCTAACTTTGTTTTTCTATTGCATAATTTTCCTAGAGCTGTTAAAGATCCAGTGGCTACATTTCCTCATGTTGAAAAGATGTTATGTTCTACCAGAATGCCATCTCAATATCCTTTTCTTCATTAATCTATGCTACAGATTTCTCTGTAAAATGTCTTTACACAGAAACAATGCAAAGGGCAAACGAAGCAGTGTAAAATCTCTGACAATGAGTTCATAAGCATTTAAATAATGCAAGAGAACATCTGTCTAAAAGGAACCAATTAAATAGTTGATTTAGCAGTCTCTCCATCTATGAAATTTAATTATTTTACACTGTTGTCTTCTTTCCCCTTTTGTAAAAATGTGCTCCTGAAAGCACTCTACAGTACTTGAACTTATAAAAAAAACATAGACTATCTTTTGGCATCAGATTTGGCATCAGATTGATAGCAAAGCAATAAAATTTAGCTGAGGATTATATAACTGATTCTGAGCACACCATGAAGCTTTCAGCATATATGTCTTCCTGTCTCTGCCCTAAACCCATCTATCATCTACATATGGTTGTCTTCATTAGAATTTTTTTTTCTCAGAGGCTCATTAAACCATGCAGCTGGCAGGACAGCATTCTGCCAAACAGGGAATGGAGTTCAGGAGAAACCTCCTGACCCCTCTGCCTGGCCTTACACAGGCAATGGCAGAGCCATGGGCCACCCTTCCATTGCTGCAGAAAAAGGGACTTCCTCTGTAGGAGACCAGAACTGGAAACAAAAATGAGCATTAGAGTTAGAAGGAAGGCATAAGTCCTTATGGCAGAAGGATGAGTTTAAGTTCTTTATGCAGTCTCAGTCCTGTATTCACATCTTTTGGGTGACATATTTAGACAAACACAAACAGAATCATAGCCCATTAAAAAAAATCAGTAGAGAAGTTCACCTTATAGGTCTTCTGTTTGACTGCTATGTTCTAGATTAAGTACAAGTGATTTTGAACCTTCAAACCCTTTGCCTATTTTTCTCCTTCCTTCCTTCCTTCCTTCCTTCCTTCCTTCCTTCCTTCCTTCCTTCCTTCCTTCCTTCCTTCCTTCCTTCCTTCCCTCCTTCCTTCCTTTCTCTCTCCTTCCTTCCTTCCCTCCCTTCTTTTTCTTCTTTCCTTCCTGCCTTTGGAAAGTTATGAAAGCATTCAGGAACTATATTTAGCCAAATAATTAATTTACCCCACCCCAAAGCTCCCAGAACTGTTGAATTTCAAGTCCCACCTGAGGTTGCCTTGGCAACATCATACTAACATGGCCTGTGGGACAGAAGCTTCCTGCCCCTGCTTTATATCAATAAATTTTTCATGATGTGTAGTCTATATCTTTTTTGTTGTAGATCAAGTCAGTTGCTTTCTTTTGTTTGTCCACAAGTGAAGAGGCATTAGGTGATACTCCGAAGCACTGGACCTGGAGTCATGAATAAATACCTGAGTTCAAATCCAATGTCATAATACTAAGTGTGTGATCTTTGGTAAATCACTTGACTTTTGTGTTAATCAAAAGTAAATGGTAAAAATAATAGCACTCAATTTATAGTCAAGAAAAAATACTCTAAATCATTATTGATTGGAGAAATGCAAATTAAAACAACATTGTGCTACCATTTTACACCTACCATTTTAGTTAAAAAAATGAGCCAGGTAGTTAGAAATTGCCCCTCTCTCCTATCTGATGGCCAGAGGTTTAACTAGAGCTTAATATAATTAGGACAGAACAATATTGAAAATATTTATTTTTAATTTAAATGTATACAGTTTCAAAATAGTATGATTATGAAGGTGAAAACTACAAATGTTGGAGAAAATGTGGAAAAATTGGGGCACTAGCTCATTCATAGTTGGTGGAATTGTGAACTGATTCAACCATTTTGGAGAATAATCTGGAATTAGGCTCAAAGAGTTATTAAAGTTGAATAAGTGGTTTAATAACTTATACCCCTTGAACCAGCCATACACTACTAAGTCTATTGCCAAAGATGATAAGGGAAAAAGGCAAAGAATTTACATCTTCTAAAATGTTTATCATAGCTCACTTTGTGGTGGCAAAGAACTAGAAATTGTAGGATGCCATCAATGGAACAATAGCTGAACAAGTTCTACTATATGGTTATTATGGAACAATACTGAGCTATAATAAATGTTGAACTCAGTGATCTTAGGAAAAACATGTAAAAACTTGTATGAAATAATGAAGATTGAAACACGCAGAATCAGAAGAACATTATAAGTAACAGTGATAATGTTTTAAGAATGACTTTGAGTGGCTAAGTTATTTAATTCAGAGAAAGGACTGATAAATTGGAGGATGTGCAGAGTAATTTTACATTTATATGTCAAAAAATGTGTGTAAATACATATATACTATAGCTATATGAAAGAGACAGTTTTAAAGAGAGAGAGAGAAAGAAAGGGGGAGAGAGAGAGAGAGAGAGAGAGAGAGAGAGAGAATGAGAGAAAGAGTCTCAGAAGTGATCTTATTGCAGGAAAAGTTAATGAAGTTGATGGAGAAGTGACCAGTCCTAACAAACCATTGTGTATATAGTGGATCCAATAACTACCATTTCTTTTTGTGAAAATCTTCCTAGAAAATTCTAATTGAGAAGGGAGTTTATTCTTCTTCAAGGTTAGAGTTGATCCAGATCTTTTTCCTGATCAACATATCACAATGAAATGTGGTTGTTGAATTTGGAGTAATCTAGATTTTAATTTCAGTCAAGTTAATTCATGTTTCTGGCCCTCACACTTGGTTTTTATCATTTGTGCAAATAAAGGAGTTCAAATAAATGACCTAAATTCCCTTCCAATTTTAAATCTTTGATCTATTTCTGTTTCCTTCTTCTTCATTACTTCAACATGCTTAAACATATATTCATTATTAAAGCAGGTAATTATACCAAAGTCAATGAATAATTGGATTTTGATGATGGGCTTACTTGAGGAAATATTGACTCCAGAACTTCAAGAGTCTGTGATTTTATTGATGTGCCTTATCGACTAACTAAAGAATTGAGATATCCACAGTTTACTAAATAGTCTTTGAGCATAACTGTATTAAAATTGTGTCAAATTGTATCCAATATGTTAATTTGTATGAGTTCCTATGAATTTAGGCAGGCATTGGGACAACAGGTATCTTGGAAATTAAAGTGAAGTAAAATTCTTGGGGAAGGGACCTGATTTGCTAGACATATGATATTCAGGCTACCAAGCTCAGATTCCTTGACTTTTGAAATGTGGACTTTTGGGCAGGAGAGCACAGGTGGCAATAAAAAGGGGAACTAGAAAGCCAAGCAAATGCTAGGACACAAGGATGTGATCTCAAGAAACCCAGAAATGCCATTCTAGACTGGAGAAGAGACTGAGGAATGTTATCAATCAAGAACAATTATGGATAAGCACTAAGTATTGTTTATTCAAGGGAAGCATGAAAGATGATATAGATTCTTTTCCCCTTCCTTTTCTTTCTTCATCCTATTTTTTAATTTACTAAATTATTAATTGATATTTTACTTTTAAAAGTCAGAACAAGATAAAGTTTTAATTTTCTGAAAGGTCTTTTTACAAGAAATGCATGAAGTGCATGTAAGAAAATAACATTTTCTTAATCACTTTCCAATTTGTTTTAAGCAAATCACTTAATACACTTGAGTCTCATCTATAAAATGAGAGGATTGTCTTACACAGTGATGTCAAATTCAGATAGAAAAAGGGGCCACTAAACTGTACATAAGAAACCCTATATGCTACACAGTGACTTAGAAAATTGTGTATTAAGGTGATCTATGAATTATTGTAGGTAGCCAGGTGATGCAGTAGATAGAATGTTAGGTCTGGAGTCAGTAATATTCATTTTCATAACTTCAAACCAGACCTCAGACACTTACTAGCTGTGTGATCTTGGGCAAGTCATTTAACCTTGTTTGCCTCAGTTTTTCATCTATAAAATGAACTGGAGAAGGAAATGGCAAACCACTTTACTATATTTTTGACAAGAAAATTCCAAATGGGGTCACAAAGAGTTAGATATTACTGAAAAGACTGAACAATAACAACTATTTCTATTGTATTTAATTTATTTTTGTGAACTATTACCCAATTATCTTTTAATTTAGTTTGGTGGCAGTGCTGCCAATATTTGACACTTCTGACCTAAATGACCTCTAATTTCTTTAGAAAAAAACTCATTGATTACAATGAAATAATATTTATCTTGGGTTAGTTATTATCTTACTCACCATATAGTTTCCTTTTTATTTTCTGCAGACTTCACTGTACCACTTCTGGACTATTCATGTACATAATTTCTTATGATACAACATTTTTCAATTATATTTTATATGTCAACATTCTCCAATTTATTGTCATGTACTCTTGTTTATATAGTTCTTTACTACCTCAAAAAATTGTTACCTCCATATTTTTGTCAAAATACTCACATTTAAATACAGTCCATGGACAGGTAGTAGCATGACAGATTAGGAAAAGGGTCTTTAGGAGAAGCCTGTGGTTAACAGTACTAAAAGTTCCAGAGAGGTCAAGGAGGGTGAAGATTGAATAAAGTCATTGGCTTTAGCAACTGAGAGCTGATTAGAGAAAGAAGTTATC
Source organism: Macrotis lagotis (assembly GCF_037893015.1). Taxonomy (NCBI): domain Eukaryota; kingdom Metazoa; phylum Chordata; class Mammalia; order Peramelemorphia; family Peramelidae; genus Macrotis; species Macrotis lagotis. Next base: position 43,330,826 of record NC_133660.1, on the reverse strand, counting down.
ACTCAAATGTTAGAGCCAGAATTCAAATTGAGAAAGATTAAAAAGTGAGTTTGTATAGGGAAGTATAGACACATGTAATATATACTTCTAACAGTTTAGCAAGGAAAAGGAGATTAGATGTTTGATGATATATTTAGGTGATGATATGGGTCAAATTAAGTTTTGGGGGGGAGTAGGGATAGGGGGTAGGATGGTAGGGCTAGCCATATTTAGAGGAAGCAGGGAAGGTTCCAAAAGGCAGAGAATGCAAATGAAGGAGACAAAGAGAAAACCCATAAATAAGGCAGGGGGATAGGAGGGGGGATAGGAGAAAGATAGAGAGTACAGGTAGAGGATGGGTATTGGTAGGAAGAAGAGACACACATTCCTCAGGAACAGGAGCAAAGAAGGGCAGATAGAGACATAGAAGGATTTAGGTATATGTGATAAGAAACAAGATGGAATTTATGACAGATAGCTTTAAATTTCTGGTAAAGTAAAAGCCATGGACATCTTTTATACGATTTGGATGAGACATTGGGGACTAAGGGAGGGAAAGAATATTTAGAATAGTCACTGATGGTATTGGGATAATCAATCAAGGATGAATAAAAGTTTCTGCATGCAGCACCAACCAAGGGTTTACTTGAAATTAGATGGTAAGAATATCTGATGGATCCAGTCAACATAGTGATGTAATTTCTTTCAGGAGTGTTCAATTGCTCAGCAGTACAAATATAGAAGATAGGCTGTGGGTGTTAAACAGCTCCAAATATTGATAGGAATTGAGGAGACAGGAGGGCAAAGATGTCAGGCTGAGAGCCAGATATAGTTGAATTGGAGAAGATTTGTAATTGAGTCAACTCCATTAATGTGTTTTGGCCCCATGAGAAAGGCAGGATTTTCAACCCCTTTTTAAAGGAGATAATAGATAGATAGATAGATAGATAGATAGATAGATAGATAGATAGATAGATAGACAGATAGATAAATGTATCTATATAATCTATCTATATACTATATGTTCCTATTTATACTATGTATAGATATTATACTATGCATATATATATATATATATATACTGTATATATATATGTATATATCTATTTTCCATCCATCCATCCATTCATCCACCCTCTCTCTCTCTTCCTTCCTATCTATCTATATCTATCTATCTATCTATCTATCTATCTATCTATCTATCCTTTTATTTCTTTTCCCATCCCCATGATGCTTTGCTAGGTCAAAAAAGATTATTCATTGACCCAGAAAAAGCATCCCTTTACAAAAAAAAAAAAAAGATAGTCCTATGGACTTTCACTTTTTCAGTTTGCTGAGTGTGTTTGGATTATTTAGTCTTCTCCCTTCGACTTCCCGTGCAAAGGGGTGGGAGTCCCCTTCCCAACCTGATACTACTCTGATAAAAAGCTCACACATGGTAACTAAGGAATGTGCTTATTTCAGCAAATCTGAGACTGGATCACAAAGCCCATCCAGGTTACCTCTTCTGCTTTTGTCCTTGTTTTCCTGAGCAGATATGACCAAGCAATCTTGAGACTGATATTTCCAGCCTGAAGCAAGTTCAAGAGGTTGGGAGCCCCTGGCTTCCTTAATCGTTCTGAGCTGCAAGAAGGACTGGGTCTCCCTGAGAAGGTTTTTCAGAACAGAGGATGAACCCTGCCAGGGGAATGAACTGGAGTCATGCCTTTGCTTGCCAGAAGATATGTACCTAGAGGGAGTTGTTTGGGCAGAACTGAGGTGAAGGCAAAAGCACTGTACTGTCACCCCACAAAATGTTTAATGTTTTCTTGTTTTTAGTATCTACCTCCTGGGAGAATACAAGAGGAGTTTACTATTTCAGGTTTTTAAGTCTTTCTCAATGAGTGCTTTATGTATGAATCCTTTTTTTGGTGAAAGAAAGCAATAACTGCTCTATATCACTTCTACATTGTGCCTCATGTACCTTTCTATTGTCTCTGGGGAGAGTTAGATTTAAGCCAAGTCTAAGTGTTACATGACTGAGGATTCTGGGCTGGGATATAGTGGGCCAGAGTGAAGCAGTTAAAAGTTTGAGTCCTTTCTTAGAAGTCGGGACTTTGAACTGAGTCCGTGGGGATAATCCAGCCTAAAACTGGAATCCCAGTGGGCTACCCAGTGGGCTGGAGCTATGTTGTGAAGAAAGGACAGTGAATCAGAATAGATTCCAGTTGAACTGGAACAACAGGGTAGTAGGACAGAAATTAGAGGTAAGAGTAAGGACAATGATGCTGGTGCTGGTGGTTATCCTTCATTCTCCAGGACCAAAGTGACAACATTTTGTTAGAAAAAAAGTTACAGTGAGTATGAATGGGGCTGAATAGATGAAGATGAGTTCAGAATGCTCTACTACAGATCAAACACAAATAATCCATGTGGACATTAGGAATGGATTCTCTAAATTTGCACATCTCACATTTCTTTTTGAGTTTCTTCAATTCTTGTTTTGCTCAAGAGTCTAGTGCCTTCTTTGATGTGGGCATGCCACTGACTGGGATGTCCCTTGCCAGATATATTCCATGTGTTTCAATTGATTCTCAAGTTCTTTAGAGAGATCTTGAGTGTCCTTGTATTGCTTCTTCTGACCACCATGTAAAGGCTACTCCATCAAAAAGTCTTTTGGGCAAACCTATGTTTGGTATTTGCACAATGTGACCAGCCTGTCACTTGGGCTCTCTGCAGTAAAGTTTGCAGTTTACTTCAGGAAAGAACCTCACAGTCTAGTACCTTGTCTTACCAGGTTATCTTCAGAATCTTCCTGAGACAATTCAAATGGAAGAGATTCAGTTTCCTGGCATGGTGATGGTATACTGTCCAGGTTTAACAGGAATAAAACTCTGTAGACCTTTAGGTGGTAGGTGGCCTAATATCTCATCTGTCTCACATTTTCATTTGGAGCCTCCTAAACACTGAAGTGGTATACATTAGTAGTGTACATGCCTGGAAAAGTATACTGCCAAAATAAGTGAATTCATCTACAGTATTCAAAATCTCTCCATTTGCTATAACTGATGGTTCCATAGTGTAATGCTTGCTAATAGAGTATGTTTTCTTGGTGTTAACTCTTAGGAGAAAATCAGTACAAGCAACAGAGAATGTCTCTGTAATTTATTGCATTTCAGCTTCAGAAACATGCACCAACTGTCTTTCCATTTTAGTCTTAAATTGATAGTAAGATGGTATGGGTGATGGTTTTTGATTTGTGTATAAATTTGATTTGAGTGAGGCAGAGTTGCATGAAGTTGTTAGCCTCAGTGTCTCTTCCAGAGTAACACTAGAGTGCAATGGCAGGGCAGGGTCAAGACAACTGCTGATAGCTCAAGATGCAGTAGTTTATCTTGGAGTCTTTAATTTTTGACTAAAAGTAGTCAACCTTGGTATCTTTGATGGCTGACCAAGCTCTAAGCACTCCACAATGCCTGCTTCAGATACCTTTATGACTATTGGAACAAATTGTTCTCATCTGTCCATTCCATCAGAGGAAACCTTCAAATGTTTGAGGTTAAATACCTCTAGCTCATTGGAGGAATTGAGATCTCTCAATCTGGTTTAGTTCATCTTCCAAAATAGTTTACTGGGCTGTGACTACTGCACATGCTACAACTTTTTGGAATCACAAGCAAGAGTTGAGGGTAGATACCAAAGGTGGAAAGCATGCCAGAAAAGGACTTGTTACACTCACACCAGAGGAACTAGTCTTCTCTGAACACATCTATAAGCCTTTAAGAAGATAAGAAGAGGAAGAAATGGAATGGGTTCTAAGATTTAATTCAAAATCAAAAATCTAGAAAGATAATAGAGATTATTTCTAAATGATACTAAGACTGTTGATACTCTAAACTCATTTCTCAAGGTAGAATACGCTCGTAACACTAAAGTGTAACTCCTCTTATTCTGACACCCTGTGGGCAGTGTGCAAACATTTTTTCTCTGTCTAAACTCACTGCTTCCTCACAGTTATCTACCTTAACCTCACCACATCAAAGTTCTACTCCAGATGAGTCTTCTTGAATTCCTAATCATTCTACTGTGCCTTCTCTAATACCTATTCTATAATTAGCAAACTTCCGTCAATCTTCTTTCCTTTCTTATTTCTTCCATTTCCTGGTCCTTGGTGAAATATGGTTTCTTTCTGATGATATCACTTCCCTTGAGGGAACATCCTTTCCAATACTAGTTATACTTTTTTTCATACCACTTGACTAATTGGTCCTGGAAGGTGAATCGTAATACTCCTTGCTTTCCAAATTCAACTTCAACCATCTTCACAATGCAATCCCTCAACTTTTGACTTTTCAAATTTATTCACCTTATCCAAATTCTGGTGGCTATTATCTACTGAACCCCATGACATTTTTCTTCTTTCCATTGTAAATTCAGTACTTGACTTACAGACTTTCTCTTTGGTCTATTTCTTCCTTTCATATTAGGAAACTCCAACAAATATATTGGCACTCCCTCAAATATCCTAACTTACCTCAATCTATGTAATTCTTGTGACCTGCTCCTTTACTGTATCCTAGCTATACACAGAGATGGTCATATCCTTGAACTTTCTATCATCATCCACATCATTTTGTTGTTAATGAACTCCCAAAATGACTTTCTCTTGAAAAATCACTTTGTTTTATAAACCCTAATCCTATTTTTTCATTCTCACCATTTATTCCATTCTCTCCACTCAGAATTATATCTTAGACCATCACCTCCATATTTAGTAGATTCTTCCCCCACCCCCAAGTGACTATGGTCCTTGCTGAAAGGACACAAATATATACTATCTCCACTTTCAAATCCTTTGCACTCTAATTGTGTTTTATCAAAATCTAATTCTGAATTATTTCTATCACTCACCTTCTTTGCTCCTATTAGTATGCTGTTGAGTGACCTTGAAGAAAATTTTGAAACTTGCAAATTAAGTCCCCCTTCAAATTTCTGCTATTTATTCTCAGCTAGGTCCTCATTGCATCAAGTAAATCATTCTATTAATTTCTAAATTAAGTGATTTTCCATCTTAGTCTCGACAGACTAGGAGATCACTTGTTCCAGATCTTTCTCAATTCTCTTCAAAACCTACCATGACATTCCCTTATCCATATTCTCAGCTAAAGACATCTTAGAACCTCATAATTCCTTGCCCCATCCCCCTGGAAATATTTTTCCTCACCCCATTATTTTTCCCCAGTTTATTTTGTTAAAGTTTGGAATTTTACTGATTAAAAAGTAATTTAGTTTAAGATAAATCTTCTCTTTTAATTAAAAATATAAGTACCTCTGAGAAGGTTCAAACTAGGGTGAATCTATTCAATTATATATTTTTTTTGTTTTGCTAATTACTAGGTGAGATCAGCTGTACTGAGAAGCTAGAAATTTGCAGAGGCCAGAAGAGAGATAATTTGGGAGTATGAGGCAATTGGGGAATGGAAGATGACTGGGTAGAGACTTGTAATGGAATGGTATCCCTAGAGTCTCAAAAGTGAACTGAGAACATGATGACTTTGGGTAGTAGGCTACAAAGATTTGGGGGAAAGGTACAGAAAGGGAGGTGGAAGGCTGTCAGAGGAAAGCTACCTTTTTTAGATTTTGTTTAAGGCCAGATATATGCCCAGGAAAGAGAAAAAAACACTTTTTCTCCTCCTCATCCTTTGACGAAGAAAAGCTTGCTCCCATAATTCAAAAGTAAATCTAGGAATTATAATATTTCAACTGAACTAATTTATAGCTTAAATATGCTTTACATCTCAAAGTACTGCTACCATGGATATTTTCATTCTAAATTCCAAACACTTTATTTCCAATAACTTTTTTTAAAAAATTTCATTTATTTAAGGCAAAGGGGTTAAGTGACTTACACAAGGTCACACAGTGAGACCATTATTAAATGTCTGAAGTTAGATTTGTACTCAGGTCCTCCTGACACCAAGGCCAGTACTCTATCCACTGTGCCACCTCCCTGCCCCAATTTCCAATAACTTTTTAAACAATTAAGTTCCTGTCTGTCTTATGAAAATAAAAAAATAAACTGAATTACCCTAATTTGGGCAAATTCCTGAAAGTTGCTTATAAATAAATTTTAAATATATTGAATCTTTTCTAAACCTAAAGAGGGTTTCTTCAAAACATAATATCTATTTCCAAGATGATTAATTGTCCTTTAATTTATTTCATTTGAAGTATAAATTACTGTTTATCAGGTTTTCTTGAAGTGGGATCATCACTCATATATTAATAATATGATTAGAATTTTCTTAGAAGATAATGTGAGTGAATTTTCGGATGAGGAAATGAAATTGGATAAGTTAAATTTATCTAAAAGTTAAAGAATTCTCCACAGCTTGGATTATCCTTAAGACATGAAGAATTTTTCCAATCTAATGAAGTGTGATATGGAGTAAAAAAATGCTTAATTTAAAATTAGATCTGAATTCTAGTCCTGACTACCACGCATTCACTGTGTCACTTTAATTTCAAAGATTATTACCTACCTCTGGGTCTTAATTTCTTAATCTATAAAAAAAATTAATGAACATCTTAGCAGCACATGTCTTGGAGTACATTATTCCTTAAAAAACTTCAGTCTCTGGGAAGGAATAGTCTCAATTCTTCACTCAGTTTCTGAATAGCATTATTTCTTCCAAGTTCATGTCCAAAGACAGCAGCTTTGGAGAATATGAATCCTTGCCACAGCTGGGAGGACATTCTACAATTAACTCCCAGAGATCACTCCTTGCTTCTTAGAACAACGATGTCACACTGGCTTTGAAACCTTGCCTGGACTCTGACTCTAAGAGGCCTCTGACTCAGGCTGATGACTTTTTGAAATTTCTGAGGTCAAACACTTTGCTTCTTTCACTTAAAATGGAAAAAGAACAAGTGAAAAAGGTCAAGGATCAAGGCCTTCTTCGAACATGAAGATTTAGCAGGGAGAATGCTCAAAGACCTCTGTGCTTACAGTAATATATCATACCAGATGCTATGACTGAATAAATCAACAAGGTCATCCAAGAACAATGACATCAAAAAGAGAGATGAAAAGACTTATGCTGAGGACTTTTTTCAGTGTTTCCATAACATTCTTCACATATGGTTAGCCAACTAGAAAAGAAATTCCCTGACTATTCCACAATGTTTTCAGTTTCATTTCTACATTATTCCAACTTCTCTAGAAGCAGACTCGCCAGTCTTTCCCTGTATCAATCATATTAAACAAGCTGATGGGGTCTGTCATGCACCAGCTTCCACTTACAAATGTAAACAAACGAAAACGAAATAATATGTAATTCTAATGGTCCAGCAAAGAGTTGAATATAACATTCTCCTATCAATTGAAGTAGTGAAGGATTGGTTGGATTTCCTAAACTGATTTATTTTGATATTAAAAATTCTATTTTTTTCCCATTACAAAAATCTTTGTTACAAGAGATATCTTAATGACTGTTGTGGAGATGTTTTGCATGTCTGTACCTTTGTACCTTGTATAGAGTGAATGCTTTCTCATTGTGGGGGGATGGCAGGAGGAGGGCAGAGAATTTGGAATTCAAGGCTTTGAAGATGAATGCTAGAGGATATTTTTGTCTGTAGTTGAAGAGGGGTAAAATGCTAAATAAATAAATTTGTAAAAAAGAATTTTAAACAGATAGCTTAGTGCTAAGGAATAGAGGATATTTGGAAATGAAGGGGGTAAGAAAACTAAAAAAGACAACTTAGTAGGTTAGAAGAAATAATGCTAAAACTCCTTTCTAACTAAAATTGCACATATATATGCAAAGCAATTCATCTTCTAATACCCCTATAGAATATTTTTGACTACATTACTAGGCCATTGGTCTCCATTTTTTTTCCATTTATTTTCCTGATTTGGAATGGACCAGAGAGGTAAAGAGGAACATCATTTTCCATTTTTGAGACTGGTAGGGCATTGTTTAGGAGGAATCCCTGCACTTTGCTTCATGGAAGTGATACTTCATCCAAACCCCAATTCCTTGCACCCCAGCCCTATTTACATTATGTTCCCACAGATAGGTCACTTTTCATTTCATCACAATAAGATCACTGAGCAAATCTGGGTTTCATGTGAATTCGAATTCCTATTTTAGTGACCAGCTCAAACATTATTGACTTATTTGCTATACACGCTATTTGGATTTCACTTCTCCATTTCAGCTAAGGAATTTGAAAGCAAAGGTTTGTTATATGTAGCTGAGCACTGGATGCCAGCTATCTGTCAAGCCTACCAAGTATTCAGCCAGCTACTGCATTAGGTTTTGGTTTAAAGCCACTCTAAATGATTTATTGTTTTTAAATTATTTACATTGCATTATTCTTTTCTTGTAAAATGCAAAAGTGCTGTCAGTAATATCTCTGCAGCTCTGTTATGAATGTTACTACAAGTAAATCAGGGTAATTAAGGGCCTCATGTTACAAATACTGGCACGTCCTATTCCAGCTACCATTTCACTGATGATAATGAAATTTGCATGATTTCCTTACATTATATTCACTGCATTTTCCTACCCCCTGCTCACAGTAATTACTTAGGGCATGATCTCATAGTCACTGCAAGCAGAACTCTCACTGAACCCAACAGTGAATATTACAAGTGTTTGTGGTGATGAAGACAGAGGCAAGGGGAAAGAGAGTTCCTGACATTGCTTTAGGGATATGTGATGTCTTGGCAGGTGAGAAAAACAGGAAATATTCTCAATTGTTCCTAAATATATTCAGTACAAATTATAATTATGTATTATCAAAATAAGCCCCATATTCTGGATTATGATTCCAGGAATTTTCTCCAAGAATCCTTAAATTAAAGTGTATAAAGAAGAGATTAGCCATATATATATATATATGGCTAATCTCTTCTTTATATGTATAGAGAGAAAGAGAAATTTATATATAGATACTTAATATAAACATTTTCACACATATATACATATAGTTATAGTTACAATTATATATTGTATATATAAATATGTGTATTTCACCCACATATACATGGTTATGTATACATGTTGAAATTATCCTGGCTTTGTCATAAAAAATTTAAAAAACACCATGCCATTCTTCAAGGTTTAGTATGGCATTCAACATACACATAGGTCAATGGGTAACACCATCAGACTTGAAGATAATTAAAAGGTGATAAATATAAAAATATAAATTAGCCAAGACTTAGAGAGCATGCTGAAAATCCAACTTCAAATTCCTAAAAAGGCCTAATGATTTACTAATTATTTTTTAATGTTGGGAGAAGATAGATCAGAGAGAAGACTTCGTAATCGCAGAAGCTACCATGTTATACATGTAAGATATATGTGTGTATACACACACACACACACACACACACACACACACACATATATATATATATATATATATATATATAAAACTACTTATATATGGGGAGGCTAGGTGGTGCAGTGGATAGAGCACCAGTCCTGGAGTCAGTAGGACCTGAGTTCAAATTTGACCTCAGGCACTTAATAATTACCTAGCTGTGTGACCTTGGGCAAGCACTTAACTCCATTGCCTTGCAAAAACTAAAACAAAACAAAACAAAACAAAAATACTTACATATATATATATATATATATATATATATATATATATACACACACACACACATATATATTAAATATATAGATTTGAGGCTTACAGGTATCATGGTTATATATGATCTGAAATCTGACCCAGTTTACAGAGAGAAGGGAGAGGTCTGGACAGCAAATCTGGTTTGGAGGGAGGTGGGGATAGTGGAGAAAGGGCAGCAGGTTCTAGAACTGATCAAGCTTGTATGATCCCTCCATCAGAGTGATATTGGGTTGGGTTATATTTCTGTGCCACACTTAAAATATTCTTAATCTCAAGGCACCAAGCTGGATTTCAGAACCATAGCCACTATCCCTGATTACTCTCAAAGGGGAGATATTACTAAGATTATACTCACTAGCTTAGTCCCTTTCAACCAAATGCTGATTATACAAAAGACTGTCATAAATAATGAATAATCTTCTTTTTTAATGGAAGCAGCAGTCAGAAATCGGAGAAGCTACACAGGTTAGAATATTTCAAAAGAGTAAACAAGAATAAATGAGCTCTTCAGCTCCCCATTGAGGGAGTCCATTCCCTAGGGCTGCTATCACTAGAAGGCAAGAGACATGACTGGGGATGACTCTCCTACTTGTCTATGCTTGTGGGGTTCATTTATATCCACTAGTGTTATCGAGCAATGTCTGGGATACAGGTATGTAGTATTTCTCTAAGCCATTTACGAGCTACATCGTCCTTGGAGCATACACTGTGAAGTGAAGCTTCATTGATAAAATGAATCTAAAGCCTTAATGCAAGTAAGTTTAAAGGCTGTTGTCAAAGAAAAATTTAATCCATGGGGAGGCACCTTAATTCTACTGGCAAATAAATCAATTCTGTTTATTTCTCTAGGCAAGACTATCATTTAAAGACAAGGACTAAGTCTGATAAGTAATTCCTTCATTTTTTATAATACTTTCTATTATGCAAAGTTCTTTTGTATACATTATCCCATTTGATCCTCATAACAATTTGTGAAGTATCACAGGTCTTAATTTTAAGGATGAGAGAAAAAAACTTCAAGGTTAAAACAAGTTATGATTTGTCTAATGCCACAATGACAGTAAATGTCAGAGTTGGACTCAGATCATCTGACAGTCTTGTGAATTTTATTGAGTGAATAAAAATTGGAAACCAAGAAGAATATAGTAAAGGAATTTCTCTCTCTCTCTCTCTCTCTCTCTCTCTCTCTCTCTCTCTCTCTCTCTCTCTCTCTCTCTCCTCTTAATTTCTGAGGAATTCGGAAAGAAAATGTTTGTCCTGTTATCTATTAAAGGTAGTATGATGAAATGATGAAGAAATCTGAGATGATGAGACGATGTATGAAGTGATGGAGAGTGAAATAAGCAGAAACAAGAAAATGACCTACAGTTCTTACAACAATGTAAACAGAAAGAACAACAACACTATGAAAAAATGAAATGAAATATTGTGTAACTATAAAAACCAAGCTTCTCCCCCTGAGGAAGAGATGAGAAAATGTGACTCCCTTCTTTCCTGGCAGAGATGAGAGGCTATGGGTGTGAAACATCCAATTTATTGTTAAGACCTAGTTTATATATCGATTGATTGGTTAAATTTCCTTTTGTTCTCTTTGTTTTTATTCTTTACTACCAAGTATGGTTCTTTGAACAGGGGAAACAGGAGGTACATATTTGGAAAAGAAAATTATATAAAAACAAAAGATAGGGATAAAGATGAAAAGTAACCTGATATCATAACTCTAGAGTTTAACTGTTTTGTTAGGTATTTAAATCTCTGGGATTTGAAATATATTAGCCCTACTTCTTCTAAGACCAAGAGCCCTCCAATCTTTGGTAAAATCTTGAAATATTCTAAAACGTCTTCAAATCATTTTTTCAAATATTGTCTATCCAGATGCTGGGATCTGAACCTGACAGAAGCTTAAATTCTTAACTGCCTAGGGTAGTCTAATCGAAGATTTCACATCCATTTCCTTTGGATCCTCTCATAGTTAGATAACATTTGCTAAAGTATTACTATTTCTTCCTTATTCCTATTCCTTACTCTTTCTTCTATACTAAGTGATATGAGCTTGCATTAATATATAAACACTCTTTAGCAAAGTAGAAGAAAAGTCCATTGTAAAGAGTTTGGCCTAATTAACACAAAAGATTACATCAAGCTCTGCGGTAGGTTTACTCATTTTTAATTATATCCATTTTTAGACCAGTAGTAACTTATGAAAATTCTGGAATGTGTTGAGTAATCCAGAGTAGACTGACTCACAGTCTCAAAAGAAAAGATTCCCAGTATGCCTTAAGTGGTGTGACCAAAGACTTACATCACTGGTTACCCACAAGTTAAGCTTCAGGACCAGATGCACCAAAAGTGCATGGTTGGATGAACCCAATAGTAAAAATGAAGGGTTGTTTAATGGCATTGTATGAATAATCATAACTATGCTTGATACAAGATATTACTAAGGAGTTTGTGTGTATGCATATTTAAATCAAATCTCTTTTCTTTTCCTATGTGTTATTTGAATGCTTTCTTTTGGGTGATTCAACTCTGATGAAGTTGGTAAACTGAAGCATAGATCACATCACCAATTACTACATCAATTTTCCCCTCCAGAGAAATAGGGACTTTACTCAAGTCCTGGGTGGATCTAACTCTTGACAGCAGAATAAATTTTCAAAGAAATTATTTGTAGTCAATTTATGGTTTATAGCTAGAATATTTTTGTATGTCACTTTTTAGAAGGTCAACATTAGAAATTTGTGCTTAGGATTATTAATGCAACTTTTCAAGTCAGGAAAATTTGGGCCTTTCTCATTCTCCCAATGAAATTAAACTCCTTATTCTGATGGCCTAGTGTCTTTAGTAGGTATGCTTTCAATTTATCTTGCTTGGAACCAGGATACCATGATAAAAGCATACCCTCAGATTGTCCCTCCCCAACCCCATCCACATAAACTCTTGAGGGTTGGGACTGTTTGCTTCCTTGGATTTGTATCTCCTTTGTTGAGCATGTGGTCTGACATGTTTTTCATCCATTCATTCATTCATTCATTCATTTATTTTGAACCAAATAGTTCCACTATTACAAATATGACAAGTAATAGAATAACTGTTCTAAACCTTCCCATAGATTTTTATTGTATCTATCATCAAATCAGTATTGCATTATATACATTTATATTGTTGCTTTGCTATTTTGCTACATTATATATTATGACAAAGATCCTAAAAATGTTTTAGCTCTTAAAAATATTTCCTGACTTTTTGTTTTTAGTGTCCTATCATCTGTCAATATAATGAATCAGAAAAATAAACTTAGGGCAAAAGAAATTACTAGCATGACAAAGGGAAGGTCAGATCACTACTATTACTCTCTGACATTGTAGCTTAGGTAACTGAATTGACCAAGCCATATTGTGATGTAGGGATGTTTTATCACCCCCATTTTATAGATGAGAAAAAAGGATATAACTAGTCTATTTCAATCATTTGGGAACTTAAAGGAAGTGTTACAAAAGAATCACATGAGGGGCAGCTAGGTGGCACAATGGATAGAGCACTGGCCCTGGAATCAGGAGGACCTGAGTTTAAATCTGGCCTTAGACACTTAGCTGTGTGGCCTTAGGAAAGTCACTTAACACCATTGCCTCAAATAATATAAAAAAATCAAGAAATGAGTAAAACAATAAGCTATTATTTAAATAAAGGTGAGACTAAGTCTTAACATGAGTCATATAGGGACAGAGAAATGGGGAAAACAGTAGTAAAGAAAGAGAATTTCAGGGCAAAAGATAGAAGGGTTAGGACTGTTGGGCCATTGGCCTGCTAGGCTTTAGACTTCAGCAAAGAAGGAAAGGTGTTCATTAATAGTTTTAAGAAATGCTTCTCTCGGAGTGGCTAGTTGGCGCAGTGAATAGAGCACTGGCCCTGGAGTCAGGAGTACCTGAGTTCAAATCCAGCCTCAGACACTTAATAATTACCTAGCTGTGTAGCCTCGGGCAAGCCACTGAACCCCATTGCCTTGCAAAAAAAAAAAAGAAAACAAAAAAAGAAATGCTTCTCTCCATGATTTCCATGAAGCTCGCATCAGTACTGCTAGTACTGGGTCCTTCATTGCCTCCATATGATTTTAAAGGAAGAAGGAGTTAATATCTCACTTAGGATTTCTGGATTTTTTTTTATATCTGATATTATGGACAGGGAACTACCAGGAACTAGCCAGGGAAGAGATATATCAGACAACTTTAATATCAGGTCAAACAAGTAAACTTTTCCTTCAATTCAGTTTGGGAGTTGATGAGTATCTTGAAATCACTCTCATCCATAGTGTTGAATTGTGGGGGCAGAGTATGATAGAACAGGGAGGAATTCACTTTGGTTAGACCACTGAAAGACCCTCCTGTTTCTTTCCTATTTTAATTTTTTTAACTAGGTTTTAAGCTCAACTATGTCTATGTTGTTGAAGTGTTACCAGTAGCCATTTAAATCTGTTTGCTGTAATAAATACCTGGTTATCTCAATCTGAAGTGTGGCTCTGACCATTGGAAGGATCCTTGTTATTCCATCATGGGACAGGAAAGTTGCTAAAATGGCAACTTTGGCATATGTCAGCGTTGTCATATGATAACCCCCCCAAAACAAACAAACAAACCTACATTTAAAAACAGAGGTTCTTGGCCTACTTATAGGCTGAGAGAAAGTTATTGAAAATCCCCAAATCACATACTTGGCAAATGTAGCCAATATTAGACAATTTCTTCCTTTTTGTTGTTGCTGTTGTTTGATTTTTGCAAGACAATGGGGTTAAGTGACTTGCCCAAGTTTACACAGCCAAATAAGTATTAAATGCCTGAGACTGGATTTGAATTCAGGTCCTCCTGACTCCAAGGTGGGTACTCTATCCACTGTGCCACCTAAATGCCCTGATAAGTTCTTATAGAACTAGAAATATTTCCAGGTTTTTCATATATAATGAGGGCATTCTGGATAATACTTTTTTAAAATTTATTTTCATTTTCAATTACAATTTCTCTCCTTTCCTATATCTTTTTATCCACCCATTACAATAATAAGTAATATGATGCCCATGTTACATATGAAGTCATACAAAACATATTTATGCCATTAGTCATATTCTAGAAGAAGAAGAAAGGAAAAAAATATGCTTCAATTTTCCCTGAGTTCATCAATTCTCTATCTGAAGGTGAATTGACATTTTCCAGCATGAGACCTTTGGAGTTCTGGTGGATTACTGCATTGATCAGAGTTACTAAATTTATCGCAGTAGTTTATTTTTATAATATTGCTGTTACTGGGTTCTCCTGGTTCTGTTCTCTTCACCTTGTACTACTTAATACATGTCTTTCCAGGTTTCTCTGAAACCATTCTCTCCATCATTTCTTATAGCACAAGACTATTCTATCACACTTATATATCATAGCTTGTTCAGTCTTTCCCCAGTTGATGGGCAACCTTGGTATTCAACTCTTTTCCAAAGAAAAAAGTTATTAATATTTTGTACATGTGGGTCCTCTTTATGTTTTGTTCTCCTGGGTGTATAGTCCCAGTAGGTATTGCTGGATCATCAGCTATATAGGATTTTATAATTCTTGGCTCATAGTTCCAAATTATTCTCTAGAATGGTTAGATTAGCTTTAATATATCTATTTTCCCACCAGATACCATTCCAACATGGTAATGGGATACAAAGGTCATAGGTATAAATCATCAAGTCTTAAAGTATCAAGATAAACTATCACTGTTATAATTTTATTATAAATAATGAAATGCTTCTTAGATTACTTAAGCATTAGTAGATACCATGCCAGACATTGTGCTGAATGATTTGCAAATATTATCTCATTTAATTCTCAAAACAACCCTGAGAAGTAGGTGCTATTATTATTTCCATTTTGCAGATGAAGAAAATGAGGCAGAGGTAAGGTAGCTTACCTAGTCACACTGCCTGTAAGTTCTAAGGTTAGATTTGAACTCAGGTCTTCCTGATTCTAGACCCAGAACTATATCCACTAGACCACCAGGCTACCTCCAGGTATAATATAAATTTTGACATTTACTCTTCCTAATCTGTCAGTCTTTTCCTAATAATAAGTTAGATAGCAGTTCCTTAGGGTTTTAGGGTGATCATTTATTACATTACATTATATTGCTCCATTCTACATTGGAGACAATCCAATATTTCCTGTTAGTTCTCTGCTACTTGAGAATTCTAATTTAAAGGAAAGACTTAGAACTTTAAAAATTATTGAAGCTTTGCTGAGAATGATGGATGTATTATTTCTCCCTTAAGTTGAAACTTCACTTACCTCATATGCATGCTTCAATTAACCCTTGAGTGAGTCACCCTGATACTTGATGAAAATCTGCAGGTGGCCCTGCTTCCCCTTCACAGAGATGGTGTTGACATGCACCCATCTCAGGCTTCCCCTTGCCAGACCAATGATCACAAATGTGAATCCTGTCTGTGTCTTCACGCCCACCTTCACGCCCATGCACAGAGCTGTGACCACAGAACCAGACACTCGCAGGGTGGTCCACTAAGCACACCCTCAGGAGAACAGCCAGAAACTATTTATTGACAGCAGTCCAGCCCCACTGGAATGCTTGCTCTAATTCAACCCAAGGTGCCTTCATAATAGTATGGTAACATTGCCAGCCTCCTCAAATGTCCTGGGGGGTTCATTCATACCAATCACAGCAGCTAAGACAAGAACAGGTCTTCTCAGAAAAAAAAATAAGTCATCATCCAATTCAGATCACCAGTAAGAAGTAGATGATTTTTTCCCCAATCATTCAAAGTTGATAGGCAAGGAGAAATGTAGTTAAAATGGTTAGAGATACAGGACCAGTATCTCTAGATAGTCATTTCTTCATTAATGAAACCACTAGGACTGAAGCCCCCAATTTTTTTCAAAATGAAGTGCGTGGGGAGGGTAGGAGATGGACATCAGACTAGATTGAGAAAGAAATGATAGTCTTAGAATGGAATCAGCAAACTCAGGAGCTGAAAAAGGAGAAGTATACAAAGTGACATGAGAAATTACCATAGTCCATACAGTTTGGGCAAATTACAAAGTACTAAATCAATGCTTATGCCATAAAATGACATCGGATTCTGGTCAATTAATGTGAGCTTCTAGTCAGCTCAACTTGTGAGGGAAAGGATAGCTCCCAATAATGATGCAAAAGAATGAAAATATGCCAGAAGATAGGAAAACAAGTTTGTTTACCATGGGTCTATATGCATCAAATGACCTGAATAATTTGAAAGTTAAGACTTTCAACCAAAAAAAAAAGGGTGTTTAGCATGAATAGTCATCCTTCTACAGGATCCTTCTCTGTA
Source organism: Macrotis lagotis (assembly GCF_037893015.1). Lineage (NCBI taxonomy): Eukaryota > Metazoa > Chordata > Mammalia > Peramelemorphia > Peramelidae > Macrotis > Macrotis lagotis. Next base: position 43,313,875 of record NC_133660.1, on the reverse strand, counting down.
TTTATAAACAAGTTAAAAAATTATTAGCATGCAAAATTTAGAATCTAGTTAGAATGATTCATTTTTTCAAGGATATGTTAAGATTTGAAATGAGTTGAAAATTAAGGTTCTAAATCCCATATGAGGAAAGACCATCATGAAGTACCAAACACCACCTCTCAAGGACTGTCTCCACATCTGTAAAAATTAACCAGAGAGTACTCAAAGATCTCTGGCTCTAAACTTCTCCTGTGGTCTTTCCAGATCACAAAGGTTTAATGAACCAAAGGGAACAATGTACTACCAACAGCTTTCACTCCTAGAGATAACCCCTATTTCACAGTTTCCCCTATGAACCTTCTCTTCTCTAGACTAAATATACCCAGTGTCTTGAACTTATCATCATCTGTCATTCAAGGTTCCTACCATAATCACTGCCCTCCTTTCAATATTCTCTAGTTCATGAGTGTCCTTCCTACACTCTGATATGGGATTGGCCCAGACCCCATGGGTGCCATTGTGATGAATTATGATTTTATATGCTTTTAGCAGAAGGCAGCACATTTTCTCAGACTGCTTTATACTGTCTCTTACTTCTAAAAATTAAACTAATCATCTTTACTGATTCATATGGATGGTGACTGTCATGAAGGTCTTACTATTTTCCAGTGAACATTTTAATATTCTGGTAACAGCTACGTTTAATCCCATGGGTACTATGTTCAAGGGAATATAGAGAGATTAGTGAGTATTTTCAAATTTCAGATGTATAACCTATGTCAAAATTGGAAGGTAGGTTATGGAATCTCAGCATACTACAAAGAGAAACTGATCATAAAATAAAGCCTAGCCAGGAAAGTGTGGGTTTAATTGTACTCTAGAGAGTAAAAGGACATCCTACTGCCTCTTCAGCAGAAATTCACCTGACTATATGGAAATCTGATAAATTCTCTTGTTTCCCCACTGCAGGAATGGCAGAGAATTTAATGAGAAACACATTTGAACTATAACTGTAGTGGTGAGATTATACAATAACTAATCTCTCTGTAGGATATAGAATGAGTCCATCTTTTCAGGGAGAGTTCACATGGGGAGGAAAGGAAAAAAGGAGATGGGAAAACACAATTAGAACCAAATTACCAAAAGCAATGTCTTCACCCTCCTACTGACATCCCATTGGAATGCTTGTTTGACTTATGAATAGCTAAGCATTGACAACCACATGATAATCCAGGCATTTTTATGATTGCAAAACAAATTGAAATTTCATATGATGATAACCTAATAGGGATAAATGTAGCTTTTCACTTCCTTAGCCCCTCAGGCAGGAAAAAAGATGGTGAGAGAGATAATATTCCTTAAAAATAAAATCACAAAATGAAATGTTCAATGTGAAAAAGTGATCTTATGAAATACAATTATCATCAATTTATCCTATATATTGACATTTAATAAATACTTAAAAGGGATTAAAGCTATGTAAAACATTGGTAGAAATAGTCCAATTTTGATTCATTGAAATAATACTTTCTTCCTCATGAGCATCATGTCTAGAAACTCTACAGTGGCTCTTAACATTGGAGATTAAGTTGAAAAACAGGTTATTGGATACAGTTCCTTAATGTAAAAAGTTTTTGATCTAAGATTGAATTCACTCAAATAGACATAGACAAGATATAGTCAAACAAATGTGAATCAAATATATTTTCTTCCCCATTAATTGCTTCAAAGTTTTCAAAATCATGCCTAGTACAATGCATTGAAGAGTTGAGATGCAGTATTTGTTTGTTGATGGATTATTAAGTAAGTAAAGCAATAAATAATTAATATGTAATTTTTGACTATGGATCACAGATCTTTGCCCAACTTTTGCCTAAAAATTGAATGCAGCCTATACTTTGAGCTTGGTTTTATAAGACTTTTGCTTTGAAAGAGAAGCCAAAAGGGGGAAGCACTTTATATTTGAAGTATATTGATATGTTTTTAGGGGGTTTTTTTGCAAGGCAAATGGGGTTAAGTGGCTTGCCCAAGGCCACACAGCTAGGTAATTATTAAGTGTCTGAGGCTGGATTTGAACTCAGTTACTCCTGATTCCAGGGCCGGTGCTCTATCCACTGCACCACCTTGAAGTATATTGATATTGAAATGAATATTGCTCATTGAAAGTGTAGAGAAAGTGTTAAATATCAAAAACTGAGTCAATCTGCATGGCAATAAGATTTCAGATGATCAATTTATTCTGGAGGTGGGCATGAAATAGGAGAACAGCTAATAGAAGGTGCCTACCAAGGAAACATGAATTTCCCTATAGCTAGGAAGATAGTATTTCTTCCATGTCCAAAACATACAGGATAAGGAGAAATGATCATCTCTTTGTTGATTAAATTAAATGAACAAATATTGAGTTGAATTTTTCAAAAAAGATGAATATTGTTCAGGGCTCTTCCTTTCTGTTCCTTTTGCTCACTCATCATCCATGTTTAACCCCTTAACTGTGAGTGTACAAAGTCCTATCCTGGACCAATTTCTCTTCTTTCTCTATACGTGCAAATCTTTTTGCAATTTCTTTTTTGCAAATTTTGCAATTTTGCAAAGCAAATCACTTTGATTGTCTTTAGTATTTATTGAATACATACATGTGGGCTCAATATTGAAAAAAATGAAATAATGTTCTTATTTGGGGCTGAAAATATAAAATGCTAATGTCTCTGTTGTCTGTCATTTGATCAAAGTTGGTGACAATTTCAGCTTTTTGTGCAAAGTCACGCCTAGAAGTATTAATTTTAAAAATACTTTACTATGTAGTGGATAGAGTACCAGCCCTGGAGTCAGGAGGACCTGAGTTCAAATCAGACACTTAATGATTACCTAGCTGTGTGGCCTTGGGCAAGCCACTTAACCCCATTTGCCTTGCAAAAACTAAAAAAAACCCCCAACCAAACAAACAAAAAACCTTACTGATCCTTTCCACCAATTCAATGAGTTCAATTGTGATATGAATAAAAAAGCCTCCCTGAGATACCATCCCATATCACCAACTGATTATTGGGCATTAGATTGTACTTCAAACTCAACATGTTCAAAAGAAAAATAATTATCTCGCAATAAACTCACTCCTCTTTTAGTCTCTATTCCTATTGAGAATACCACTATTGTGGGAGAAGACCTTATTCTATGCTGGCTATGCTAATTTTTATTTTTAAAGTATTAAATTTGCTATTGAGATAATTGGCCCAGGGGACTCTGGCTTAAACCACTGATACAGTTTCCTGGTGCATAAGTATAAAAAAAACTAGTCCATCAGGAAGCAGCTTCTGACCAGAAGAGTAGCAAAGCCAACACAAAGGCTGAAAAGTTGTAGAAAATTGATAAGTGCTATATTCTGGGAAATATTCCTTCTGTGCTATTGCTATATAAAGTTATTTTTTATGAATGTTAGATGATCACAAGTGAATGAATAAATAAAAATATTGTATTGAGCATTTATTATATTTCCTGTGATAACCACTAGAAATACAGATAGAAAAAAAATGAAATGTTCTTCCTCTCAAGTTCAGGATCTAATTGGAAGAAACCACATATATAAATCAGTTCAAGTGCAGTGAAGTTGGAAAGGTCCAGAAGATCAAAGATTTCAGTGGAAGTATAGATGGCAAGGCCCAGGAAGTCTTATCTCACACCAATTTTAAATCTGAAGAAGCTTGAATTAGGGCTATAAGAATAATTCTTCTTGTCATCCATATTTACAACCTCATAATCATCCTCTACTCCCAATGCAGAAATTCCTTCAAATGATGCCATTGGTAAACGCATCTATAATGTATAGTCTAAGAAAATTCCTTGAGGCAACTTAAAGTTTAGTGACTTGCTATAATTGTGTAATTATCATGTTAGAGGTAAGATTTGCCTCAGGTTTTCCTCACTCTAAGGCTAGCTCTGTATTATACCATCCTGAATTTTATACCACTTTAAAACTTGTAATTGCAAATCTTTTTGCAATTTCTTTTTTGCAAATTTTGCAATTTTGCAAAGCAAATTGTCTTTCGTATTTATTGAATACATACATGTGGGCTCAATATTGAAAAAAATGAAATAATGTTCTTATTTGGGGCTGAAAATATAAAATGCTAATGTCTCTGTTGTCTGTCACTTGATCAAAGTTGGTGACAATTTCAGCTTTTTGTGCAAAGTCACACCTAGAAGTATTAATTTTAAAAATACCTTACTATGTAGTGGATAGAGTACCAGCCCTGGAGTCAGGAGGACCTGAGTTCAAATCAGACACTTAATGATTACCTAGCTGTGTGGCCTTGGGCAAGCCACTTAACCCCATTTGCCTTGCAAAAACTAAAAAAAAAAACAAAAACCCAACCAAACAAACAAAAAACCTTACTGATCCTTTCCAGGCACCATGAATCATAATTCACATTTATGTCACACTTAACAAGGTTCTTCTTTTTATACAGTATCCTGTAAAACAAGCCATGCACAATTTTGCTTTCATTATTTTGCAGAAGAAGAGACAGAGTTCAACAGAGGGAAGGTTACTTGCCTATGGCTAGAGAGATATCAATGTTTATGGCAGAATTCAAACTCAGTCAGGTCATCCCTTTTTATTAAAAATATTAAATAGCATAGAAATAAATGGAAATTTTCTTTAAATGATAAGTAACCTTTATCTAAAACCAAGAGTAAGCTTTATCTGTGATGGAGCTACACTAGGAATCTTTTCATTAAGATGAAGGACGAAGAAGCTATGTCCATTATCACAATAATTATTCAATATTGTATTAGAAATGCTAGCTATAGTGATGACAAGAATGATGAAGTAATAAGAATAGGCAATGATGAAAAACTATCACTTTTCACTAGATGATATGGTAACATATTTATAGAACCTAGAGATAGCTAAGAATATTAACAAAATTGTAGAACATATATCATCAACATTTCTATATATTACCAACAAAACCCAGCAATAAGAGATAGGAGAAATTTCATTTAATTTCAAAATTTCATTCCATTTCATACAAAATACTTGTGAGTCTGCCTGCAAAGATTCACAAAGGAATAAAAATAACCAAATTCACAAAATCCTTTTTATACAACAAAGATAAATCTAAAAAGGGTAGAGAAATATTAATTGTTCATGGATAGAATAAGTCAATATAATTTAAAAAAAAGACAATATTACTGAACTTAATTTAATTTTCAGTGCCATACCAGTCAAATTATCAAAGAATTGTTTTATAGAGATTGAAAAATAATTTAAAAATCATCTGGATGAACAAAAGTGTCAAAGGAATCAAAAAAATTGAAAGGGGGCAGCTAGATGAAACAGTGGATAGAGCACCTGGAGTCAGGGGAACCTGGAACTGATTCAACTATTCTGGAGAAGCATTCCCAAAGGGACATAAAACAGAATACCCTTTGATCCAGAAAAAACACTAGTAGGTCTGTAAGTAAGCATTACTCTAACAATAAACTGTGTAGGTCTAGGCAACTCTGATCAATACAATAATCCATGACAGTTCCAAAGGACACATGATGAAAAATGTTTTCTACTACCAGAGTAAAAACTGAAGAAATCTGAGTGCAGATTGAGGTATATTTTCTTTTCGCTTTTTTTTGCAGCATGGAAAATATTGAAACATATTTGGCATGACTTCATATGTATATTTGGAATCCTATTTTTTGTCTTCTAACAGGTTTAGTTTGGGGTTGAAGAGGAGAGATTTGATATTGAAAATAAAAATTTTAAAGAGAGAAAGAGTCAGATCTCATACCTCCAAATCCACACTGACATGAAGCTGGCAAGTTTTTAACAGATTTAGGCCACATTGTGGTTCTCACATGAAATAACTTTTCCTCAATAGTAATCTAGAGTAATAATCTCATATTGGGTATTTGTCTCTCAGTTTTGTAGTACCTTCAATTCAGAGCATGATTTTAGGGTTTGAAAGTGGAGAGCTGTTTCCCTCTATGAATATCCAACAAAACAATAGCTATTTTTATATAATAGTTGATTATACTTTAATAAATTTGTAACAGATTTTTCATACTTCCAAAATTGCTTCTGTTTCAAAATCTAAACAAAACTTTTCGACAACATACACATGAGAACAATTGTTTTAAAGCAAAGGTTTCTGAGATTTTCTCAGGCAACAATTTTGTTACATTATTGAAAATCAAATATATAAACCCAACTGGAACTTTCTGTGTCTTGCTTTCTTATTCTATGAAAAGGGTTTTAATGTAATAATCATCACATGATATGATGTTATTGAAGTTATATTGCTTTATATAATGCTGACCACATTTGAAATGTTTAGTTACTTTGAATATTATTACAACTCCAAATCATCAGAACTGGTTCTTACAATGCCCTTCATATATCTTTTTAAAATCAAGGTATAATAACAGCTAATGTATAAGAACTAATGTTATTTATATTCTTTCCTATCAAGTTAGTTTATTTAAGAGAGAGGTAGGAGAGGGGAAAAGAAATTCAGAGCATACTCATACAAAATGAATATTTGCTATGCATTCATGTAGGCATAGAGCCACCTTTTCATGATTTCCCTAAATGAAAAATACTTTTAAGACTAAAGGGAAATTTGGGATAATGAAAAAGAAAATTGCCATTTTACCTTTGTTTTCACCATTACTAAAGTTTTAAAGGTAAATTCAGTTAACTTTTTAAAATAACCACAGCTACATTTAAATAACTTGATTATTGCCTGTTATCCCACCTGTAGAGCAAGTTCTGGGATTCAAATGCATCCACAAATTCTAGAAGTCTCATTATTGAGGTAGTATATGATATTATGATATATGTTCTCTGAAAATGTTTCATTCAATTAGCTAATTTAGGTAACTAGGCTTCACTGAGCATTAATTAAATGTAATTGTGTATAGCTGGTAAACTGTAGATAAGAAATGCAATTTAACTTTTTTTTCTTATTTTAGCTTCGCTTTAAAATTTGAAATGAATAAGTCCTGACATGCATAAGATATCTCTTCTGTACTCATCCTACTTTAACTTTGTTTCTACTAATCTTCTCAAAATAAGAATATGTGATAAGCTAAGAGAATTTCAAGCATGATCTAAGTGACAGCAAGTAACATCCAGCACAAATGCATTCACATCTAATGTCATCTTTGCCAGCCCTTATAGAAACATGTTGGTTTTACTACTTATATTTTTCATATTTAGTTAAGAACTTAACTTAAATAAATTCATAAAAGGAAACAATTGCAAAAGGTACAAATATGCTTTATTATGGATCAAAAATTATTGATATAATTTATGTGTACATAAAATAGCCAGATTTTGATAGATGATTACCTCAATCCATGGTGGACAACAACATCTGCATTTGTAAAAATCTCTATATTACCATCAAACTTAATCAAGCCTGAAGCATTTATTAGAGTATAAATTAATTATATCTCTTTCAGATTGCAGGGTTAAAAAAACAAAAGCCTTGAATTCATAAAGAAATCATGCATTAAATTGAAATAAATTGTAATAGTATTATTAGTTTTATAATAAAATATTCTATTTGAATTATAGCATGACTTTGCTATTTATGCTAATCAACTTAAAATGTATTAGCATAATTAAGGAGAAAATTTTTCATCTCACTGAACCAAACTAGGCTGACTTATATGGTACCTAAGTCTTGTAATTTTTTGTGTCATATTTACATAGGAAAAGTTGCATTTTTTATTTTTTAAAAAAGGATGCTCATAAACAAATCAACAAACATACATTTATGTTTTCTTAAGTAAGATACCAAGATATATGGCAAAACCTTCTGTGAAATATGTCACTCTCACCAAGAAAGACACGCAAATCCCATAGTCACTACACCACTTTTATTGCCACATTTCTGTATAGAAGATGAATTCAAATAGATTCACAAAAATTGCATTTAAGTGAGTGCTCAAGGAAATAAATAATTTATGTAACTCATGTAAAGTAAAAACATATTAAGTTTGTTGTCCAGTACTTGCTGTATAATATTAAGCAGTGTTATCTGCACCTTTCTCAATGAAGGATTGCTATAGTAAACAAGGTGTCTCCCATTATAAATCATATGTTTCTATTGAAATGAAAGGCTGCCAATGTTAAAGGGATGGTTGATTATTTTTGGAAGGAAAGACATAAAAAGTTTGATTTTATAATTACAATAACAATTTTTGATAATGAGATAGGACACAGGTAAGAATTATCTAATAGATTTTTGAAGTGGATATGGATCTTTTTGTTTTCTTACAGAGTAATTTGTTTCCATAGGCCTATCTAGCAGGGATGCTACATTAAAGTTATTTTAAACCCTTCATTTGGCATGCTCACTGGACAAAGTAACATGTATTCTTCAACTTCCTCCAGCAAGTGGAAGGGTGGGTAACTGTGAGGAAAATGATTCAAAGAAGGAAAAGGAAGGAGGAAGAAGAAAAGGGAAGGGGAGTCAAGGGAAGGGAAGGGAAGGGAAGGGAAGGGAAGGGAAGGGAAGGGAAGGGAAGGGAAGGGAAGGGGAGTTGAAGAGAAGGGAAAATGAAGGGAAAGGAAGGAAAAGAGAGGAGGGGAGAGGAAGAGAGGGAAGGGAAGGGAAGGGAAAGGAAGAAAGGAGGAGAGGGAAGGAGAGGGGAGGGGAAGGGAGAGGAAGGGGAGGGGAGCTATGCTGTACATATTTGGAACAAAAACAATGCTTTCTGTACTTGACCTTCCAAATGCCTTTCCCTTTACTCCCCAAAATCTTCTTCTCTATATTCTTCCCTTTACTGCAACCTCCATTCTGACCCAGAATGAATCCACATTATGACAAAATTATGAAGATAAAGAAATCAAGATGACCCTGGAGCTCTGGGGGAAGGCAATAAACATTTTAAGACATAAAACTAAGATCATTTGATGAAGTAAGGTGAAAAATAATGAAAAGTCTTGGAGGAAAGAAAATGCACAAGAAATCTGCATAAATTACAAAAGGGCTTTAAGTGCACAGATAAGTGATGTACATTACATTAAAATGATTCCTTAAACTGTAATAATGAAAGTAAGAAAATATGCTTTTTTTCTTAAAAAAAACAAAAAAGTTAATAAAATATTTTCTCTGCACCAAAATATTCTTTGGAAAATAAAAATAAAAATGTTCCATGTATGTTCTTTCAAGTTGTTTTGTAAAAATCATCAAAATACACAGTCCAATCCTGAAAACAGAAGTCCAAATACCATTGAGAGTTAAGCAAACAAAAAGTTTTCCATTTCACTGATCTGAAGTCATCTTCTTTCCTTCAGGTTACTGCTAAGATCATCACTTCGGTTTAAGTCCTTTTCTTCATTGTCAAAAGCAACATGGCTTGAGTCTAGAGATACAAAGTATCACCTCCCTGCACGTCCTTAATGGAAAAGAGTGGAACTTGGCCTGCAATTCTAGGCCTAGAATTCTGTAGATACACATAGCTACTACTGAAGGGGGGAAAGTCTCTTCACAAGACCAACTACTATCCAAAGCGAAACTTGAGTCTATATTTGACTGTATTTGGCTTCTTTCGAGGTGCAGGAAGCGGAGCCTTTGGTTTGACCAGGTGAGGAGGTCGTTTGTTTTTTTCTGGAACAGTGACTGTAAAAGAAAGTTCTGGCTGCTCTGACTGTTTGAATCTTGGAAGGAAATGGGTAGAAATATGTTGGGGTTTGACCCTTGGGCTGCAACCTCTTTTGGCTTTACCTCTTTTGTTCAGTGCCACATACCATTCTCTTCCAGTCTTTTCTGTCCTGTGGATAGCTGAAGCATAGGTATTATAGCTGTTTTCTTGAAACCGCTCCTTGAATTTACAGTCATCTGTAAACTTGGCCTAGAAATCAAAATGAGAGAATTTTTGACTTTCAAAAGGAAGCCTTGAATAGAATTGAGTGATAAAATTTTCAGCATGTTATTTTTTTAAAGTTTGGATTCCAGGAATAGGAAACCAATGTTTTTAGTGATTCCTGTTCCATTCCCTTAAAAAATGATGCTTTTGCTATTACCCTCAACACAACTCCATCATTCATGATGAAGATTTCTGTGTGTGGATTTCTGCTGAGTTACCACAGACTCAGTAGCCCGAACATGAACAGTCATAAAAGCTGTAATTAGATGCCTTAATGTAGTTAATTATCATTAACTCTATGAACGGTCTAAAAATAAATGACCCCTGAAATTTGTAGTCACTTATAGATTTGTAGGGAAAAAACACCTTCTTCTAAGGCTGATCCTTGCAGATTCCTGAACTCTTAGCCTTAAAAGTAACCAGAAACATTTCCCTGAGAAATTGTCCCTTGGCAACACATGAATTTGTGTTCTGAGACCTGAAAAGAAGTATAAATTTTCCATCATTATCAGTAAGATTTGTAACACTAAGAGGGGGCCATCATATGGTTTTTATTCATATTCAATTGTAGCTCTTTGGGTTTTGGTTTTTTTCATAGGCATAAATAGTCACAGAATATTAAGTGACTTCTAATTTTTTCTTTTGTGAATCACACAATGACTACTTTTTATACCTGTTGGGTGACATGTTTTCTTTATATATATAAAAATGAAAAATATAAAATATTTATATGCAAATATATAAGTAAATATCAACATATAAATTATTTACATATAAATATCATCACATAAATATTGCAAATCTTTATAAAGAAAATATGTCATCCAATAAGTGTATACAGGAAACGATGCTTCATTTAGAAAAAAAAATTATTATAAATCACTAGCACTTTGCGGCTATGGCTGTGAGAAAACCAAAAAGTAATTCTAGGAAGGAGCAAACCAATAGGAAGATTGTTGTAGTTTTGTTTCCCCTTTTATTCTTGTAGAGAACCATGACACCAAGGATGTGATGCAAAGGCATGCAAGAGAATTGGATTTAGGTGAGGGGGAGCTGTGTAAAATCACCAGCCTCACTTTCATCCCAGGAGCCAGATATGGATCAGGAGAAGTGGAGATGGCTGTGAATGCTGTGACCTTTGTTGGTAAGGAGAGAAAGCAACAACATGTTCTCGTAAGATATGCTCTCCCTTTCTTGTGGAAATATATTATTTGCTGGAAGGAGAAAAAAGAAAGCTATTTTGTATGTGATAGAGAAAAGAAATGAGGAAAAACACAGATTGTGCTGAGAGAAATTTTTAAAAAAGTATTCCTTCAGCTAACAGTTCTGAGAAGACTGAAAAAAACTTTTCTGAGACAAAAGTATTGTGTGCATTATTTTCCCATTATTAATTTAAATGTAACTATTTTCAGGACTTTAGGAGTTTATTATTAAAAAACTTCAAATCAAAGGACTATTTAGGACTATCGGACTAATGTGTAATAACCACTTATGTCATATTCAACATTGCTGTGGATTTTGGATTTCCCAACTTCCATTAGAGATAGGTCACTCAGACCCTGAATCAAGATTTTAGAAGCTGGAGGAAAAAAATGGAAAGTGCTACTTGGAGAAAAAGAGAATCTTCTAAAATGGGAAGAGCTTGTTGTAGGGTAGTGCGAAAGCTGTCTTTCTAAGACCATTTACAACTTGAAAGAGAAGAAACCCCTTGAAAACTTGCCAATATTTCCCTTTATTCCCTTCATGTAGAGGAAACTCATCACAATTTCTAAAGAGAGAGAGGATTTTTGTACAATCCAGAATGAAAGAGAATTGCTCTTGGTCAAAGGAAGCCAGGAACCTTTGCAGACTTTGACAGTAAAAGATCTTAACCTATTAGTGGCCTAACAGAATAACAGAAAAAACGACCTGGTTCAAAAGAGGTACAGGTGACAACTGGTACAAAGGCCTGCCAGAAAGAATCCATACCTGAAGACTCTATGAGTTGCTTTGGATACATCCCTTTCCCTACTCACAAGCTTCTATATTGGGTTCCTATAAGAGTATTATCAATCTCTACCCTTCTCCTCTCTGCCCTCAATCCATAGAGACCATGAAAGAGTATGACCCTAGATTTATAAGTGGTTTGTTATGTTTCTATTATATTTGTTTTTGTCTTCCATTAAGTAATGTTATTTGACTTGTTATTTAATAAATATTTCATGTTTAAGAATTAATGGTATCATTGTGACTTTTTAATAAAAATATGAAGCATACAGAGAGGAATTAAGGGGCTACAATTTAACTGATCCCTCCCCCAGGTTACATGGAAAAGCCTAATAATGAATAATAGTTAAGTTCTGTTCACATCTGTAAAATAGGTGGGATGAGCAAGGCAACACCAGGAAAGAGAAAGAGATGAAGAGAGGGAGTGAGAGAGACAGAGACAGAAACAGAGAGAGGCAGATAGAGACAGATACAGACAGAGACCAAGACAGAGAGAAGCAGAGAAACAGAGAAAGACAGAGACACAGAGAAAGAAACACAGAGGGAGACAGGCAGAGCCCAAGAAAAAGAGACAGAAAGACATCTGTATAGAATTGAATATGTTTGGTATATCTCTATATTTGGTACAATGATAAAGCTCTTCAGAAGTTCCAAAGCTATTTCACAAATATGCTTTATTATGGATCAAAAATTATTGATATAATTTTATTCATATTCTATTGTAGCTCTTTTCATGAAATCAAACCCCCAAATCTGAAATAGTTTTAGAAAGAAATTTATTAGGTCAATAGTAGAGAGAAAGAGAGATGTCTGGAAAGAAGAGACTCCCTTTTTCCAGGTTCTAAAAGGTTTTGAATTCTATTGATACTGGCAAAATTATCATTCACAAATCACACATGAAAGCACATGAAGGGATCCCAAAACAGCCTGGGTGAATCCACAGGACTGAATGTGGATTCAGGATCTGCAGGAATCCCAAATTTTTCTTAGCCATCTGTTAGATTCCTAGAGAGTCACCAAGGTCAAGAGTTTCCAAAACAGAATAATAATAACAATATAATAAACAATATAATAAAACACTCTTTCCACACAATAATGTTCTGAGATAGGCAGAGTGAGCATTTTGATCTACTCTAAGTAGTTGGGCCACATGTAGTCTGGGGCTTATATAAAATGATATAAGTGACATAATTTGCTTAACACTGGTTATTTACATTTAGGTTCAGTTTGAAATTGAATGGCAGATTTTACTGGGGAATTGTGTCCCTGTACATTCAAATTTTCTAAAACTTTAAGGCTGAAAGTCTTTAACCACTGATAAGTTCAAAATTCAAGAGGCTGAAAACTGAATACTTTAAACAAAATACAATATCTTTGAGGTCTTAATCTCATATTCTAGAAATCTCTCCTTAAGGTAAAAGGCAATGCTTAAGGTAGGAAGGTATTATGCTAAGAAATCATATGGTAATTCTTTTTATATTTTTGAAAAAAGATTATTATAAATAGAAGTTTGAATTTGCTACTCATTTCTTAAGTTTTTTTTAAGGACTGATGTGTTCTTTAAATTATGTAGCCTTAAAGTTTTACCATAAGATAGAAGCAATAACGCTCAGGGATATTTCTTTTACATGAAAGGATAAGCATCTTAGAAATGATTATGGAGTCAGGTTTTAGAGAAAAGTGAAAGAAATGAAATATATATATATCCTTGAATTTGCTCTTGAAATGTAGATGAATGCAATGAAAAATATCTTACAATAATGGTACACAGATCTCATTTTCATTTTGGTCTTGCAAATCAATTGCCTACACAACTTAAAATTAGAAATGACCAGAATTGGGAAAGCCCAGAGTTTGAGCAAAGTACCTTGAAATAAACTGAACTCTTTGGCCCCTGATTTGTATTTATTTCCCTTAAATATGCAGTTGAAAAAAGGTGTAGGGATATGACAAAATTTGTTATTGTTGTTCTTTTCATTCAATGAAAGGGCCTTATTTCACTATCATAGATAAACAAATATTGCTTTTCTGGTCTTAGTTCCTTTCCTTGGTATCCATAGAATTAGTGAAAACCCTCCCTGAAAAGCCTTGTTCCAAAAGCCCTGATTTTTGAAGATGGGAATGTTCAAGCATCCATTTTTCACAATGCATCCTTGGTTGAGTAAAGAGCATTGCAGATTAGAGTACAGTTTTAAAAGCTTCTAGAATATGAACAAGTGGGTTCAATGACCATTTGAGAGGTTAAATTATATTAATGGAAGCAATTCACCAATCTTATTACATACACCCAGAATTCTAGACTGTTTGGGACATCTTAATTGGTCTTTAATTATATGTTTTGTCTGGAAACTTCCTTATGGCAGAAAAGACCCATTTGAAGCAAACAGTTCAATGAAATGCTTCCTCAGAAAATATAGGTTTTCCATAAAGAAAATTGACCCAAAATAAGTATTACTAGTCTTATGCATGCATGGGATTAATTCAATATGCATCACATGCAGTGAAACTTTTGCACTAATTCAACTTGAATTTGCATGGGAGGCATCAGAGTAGATTTTTTATAAACATAAATTTTCCCTTCTGCCATTTTCTATGAAGTCACCAAGTGGTGCAGTATCTACAACTTGGGTTTCATATCAGAAAGTCCTGAGTTCAAATGTTACCTCTGACACTTATTGACTGGTTGATCCTGGATATGTCTATTCACCTCTGCTTTTCTCAGTTTCTCCAACTATAAAATAGAGTTAATAATATCACTGTCTTTTCAGGGTTGTGATTAGGCGAATGCTTGGTGAATAGTAGATACTTAAAAAATGCTTATTCCCTAATAAGTGCTTATTCCCTCCCATGAGATTTCATTGTGAAATCACTGTTTGATCAGAAATCTTATCAGTCTTATGGGGGGGGGTTGCAAGGCAATGGGGTTAAGTGGCTTGCCCAAGGACACACAGCTAGTGTCTGAGACAGAATATGAACTCAGGTCCACCTGACTCCAGGACCGACAATCTATCCACTTCACCACCCAGCTGTCCCTCATTATTCTATTTCTAATAAAATATAAGTAATATCAGAGAACTAGTCAGTCATCCCATCAATAAGTATTTATTAAGTATCTTTTATATGCCACTTTGATAAGCACTGGAAGTAAAAGAGAGGTACAAGACTATTCCTGCCCTGAAGTAGCTTCCAGTCTAATGGAGAGTCAACATGGAACTAACAATATAAAAACAAAACATAGACATAGATAAGGACATAGACATAGACATAGAAATAGCCATAGACATAGACAACCAGACATGGACATGGGCATGGACATGGATATGGGTGTCAACATGGGTATTGACAGACATAGACAAAGGCATAGATATAGACATAGACACAGTCTAGATCAATAGATCAGGACTAGTTGAATCACCAAAATCAGAGACAGGAACAATAGTTTTAGATCAGCTTGGAAGGTAGTTTCTAATGAAATGCCTCAG
Organism: Macrotis lagotis; assembly: GCF_037893015.1. Taxonomy (NCBI): domain Eukaryota; kingdom Metazoa; phylum Chordata; class Mammalia; order Peramelemorphia; family Peramelidae; genus Macrotis; species Macrotis lagotis. The sequence goes on along the minus strand of NC_133660.1, from coordinate 43,298,552 downwards.
GGATCTGTACTTGGCATTGTGTGATCTAGAACATATCTATTGGGGGTAAAACACATAGATTATATGTTTATCCCATTTTAAAATGACAGAAAGATGTTCAGAAGGATAACTAATTCACTGGATGGAAGTCAGGACCAAAAAGCTCTGAACAGACTAAATCTAACAAGATGAAATTTAACAAGGCTAAATATAATGTTTTAAATCTGGAATTTAAAAAAATATTTCACAAGTAGAAGATGAGGCAGATGTGACTAGATAACAGAATTTCAGGAAGAAAAATACCTTGATTCTTTAATGAACTTTAATTTGAATGTGAGTCAGCAATATGATATGGCACAAAAGGGGAAAAATCATTCTTAGCTGCATTGAAATTCATAGAATCCACAGAATGATAAAGTTCTGGTCAGTCTTCATCTGAAGTAATATGCTTGTTCTGAGTACCATGTTTTAGAGTTACTCACATGATGAAGTATCTATAATTCATGATAAATGAGGGTTCTTTGAAGAACCTGAGGATTCATTATAGAGAAGAGAATATAGAAACGTGATGGTTAATTTAAGTTGTTGAAGGACTGTCATGTGAAAGAGATAAAAAAGCCTGGTCTGTTTGGTTTTATAGTACAGAACTACGAACAATAGGTAAAAGAAAGGCTATCTTCCATTCATTGCAAGCAAAAATTGTTGAAAATTAGAATTATCCAAAAAGTGATCCTTTTCAGGAATCCATGGGACTCCCTTGAAGAGTGATCAGCACACATTAAGGGAAACAATAAGAATCAAGAGGAAAGTCAACAGAAATAAGAGCTTCTGGCCAAGAACTGGGAATGAAGTAGATACATACCTATCTGTCAATTGAGAAGTGGTCAAACAAAATATGACACTGTAATATAAAGCAATATTATTGTGCTTTTAGAAAGGGGTAGATTCAGAGAAACCTTGAAAAATATGTATGAATGGATGACAAAGTCAAGTAAACAGAACCAGGGGAACAGTTTATCTTAAGGAAATAATAATTTAAATTAAGACAACTTTGATAGTCAAGAACCATGATCAATGCAGTGGCCAGTCACAGCTCTAGGAGACTGATATAGAAGAATGTTTCCTTCCTCTTGACAGAGGTGGTGAGAAGTGCAGAATAGGTTACATTTTGTTATACAGTCCTTTCTAACTAAACAATTTTATTATCCTATATAGAAAGCATAGGGAATTAAGACAAAAAATATACTAACTAGCCATGGGACATTCTAACAATTGAGTGAAAATATTTGCTTTATGAAAATAAATCCCTGATTTTTCTAGTTTCCTTATGATTTACTTCTTTCCCCCTAGAACAAAAACAAACAAAAAAAAAAAACAAAGAAATGATCAAAGAGATCAAAAAGAGCACAGAATACAGGTAAAGTCTGTTCAAAAGTTCATCTCACTGAAAGATGACTTTTTCAGTCATTTAAATTTTGTTCTAATATGTCTTGATGTCTCATAGTCATGTACTTGTATTTGATGTACTGTAGTTTTCAGGAAGACCATTTCTTGAGGAATGTTTTCCTTTTACTCCTCTTAACTTTTTATTCTTCTTCCACTTATTTCCTTTACAATTCTTATTTCATTTTTTAAATGTCTTGCTTCATTTCTTCTAGTTATTCATGTAGTCCTTATGAAAAAACCTATTTTTCCCCCTCTACTTGCAGTTGCTGTGGAGTTAACTGCTCTTTCTTTGGGGAAATTTCTAGATTTGTACTATGCATCCGATCTCTGATCACTATTGAAGATTTGGTTTATTTACCTATGCTGTTCATGAATTTTCTAGTGGTCTCCCTATGTATTTCCTATGGGTTTCTGGACGACTTTTTGTTCAATCCTGGGAAGGAAGAATTCATTCATCAACATTTCTCATTAGATTTCTTGATCATGATTCAGTCTGGCATGTTATTTTAGTGATTTTTTTCTAAGATGGGAATGTTAGAGGTGGGTAGTTTACCTCCATTTGGGCAGCTATCTTGGCCATCTTTATTTCCTAACCAAAAACAATAATTCTAGGACTGGGGATTTTGTGCCATATAGGGAGAGAAAAATATTTTGAAACTATTGGACCTTATAATCAAAATGATAATAACTAATATTTCTAGAATGTTTTGAAGGTGACAGACTGTTTTGTCTTATTAGATTCTTTTATCAATCCATTGACATAGATACATCTAGTATTATCATTCTTACTATTTTTGGTAGTAGATGAAAATGCTGAGGTCCAGAGAGTTTAAGTGACTTGCCCATAGATAGCCACGTGTCTACAAAATATTGCATACTAGATTCAAAACAACATCTCTCTCACTTCCAAGTCAAGCATTTATTCGACCCTATTAAAAGTACCCTATCTGTTGGAGCAGTGGCAGTATTGTGTAAAAAGAGAAAGAGTAGAATGGTGATCTAACAATTAGGTCCAAACCCAAGCTCTGCTATTTACTAACTGTAGAACATAAAGCCTATCCCTTGACCTCCTAAAATTCACTTTATTCCTTTCTAAAATGAGGCATTTCAGAGAAGAGGGGAAGAAAAGGGGAAGAAGGGAATAGAACAAATATTAATTAATCACTTACTGTTTGCCAAGCACTGTACTAATTATAATTGTTACATTTACTATCTCATTTAATCTTTATGACATCTGTGGCAGGTAGTATTATTCCCAATATAAGGTTAAGGAAACTGAGGAAGTCAGAAGATAAATGACTTATCCAGGGTCACATAGTTTTAATAGTGTTTGAGACTGGAATTGAAATCATTTTCTTGACTCCTGGATCAGCACTCTAGCCATTAAACCACCTCTATCCATTATAATCTAAAGGAATTTAGAGATAATCAGTCCAATTCTATCAGTTTACAGTTGAAGAATTATAGCTCAGAGATCCTAAGTGATTTGCCTGGAGTCACTTAAGGACTAAGTAGTAGAATTAGAATGACCATGTCCAACATTTAGGACCAGTTTTATTGCTAAGATTCTATTAGTACTTAATACACTGTGATTTTTCCAAATCAATAGAATTATAAAAATTTTAAAAAGTTACACTTCCCTAGAGATCTTCTAGTCTCATAAATTGCATGTCTAAATTTGAAATATTGCTATTAGACTTGAGAAATTTAATAAAATGCAACCTCCTGCTTCAAAGACATCAATCTTCTCAATCCATTTGCTTAGATTTTCTCTTTCCCCACATACATGCATACACACACACATATCCTTACACTGCATATATGCACATATGCAAATATCTAATATACTTATTTAGTAGGTTTTGTGTGAATACATACAGACATATGTATTTAAAATGGATATGTTTAAACATCAAGATGAAGCTTTGGATCTGAAATCAGATTTATCCTTGTCCTGTATCAGTGGATAAATGCCTCATAATCAAAAGATTTGCAAATTGCTAGTAGAATCAGAAACTACCTTGCAACATGCAATATATAAATATAACCTAAAGGTATCCAGGTTTACATGGCATAAAAAGAAGGAAAAAGGTGAATTTAAATTTTAAAGATAGATGACCCCATTCCATTTACATATTGGTATGAATTTGTCACTCACAATGCAATAGAATTTTCAGAGATGAAAATGACTTCAGGGCCTTCTAGCCCAACTTAGACAAACAAAATTAAATTATGACATCCTAGATAGTAAGGAGATAGGTAGGAGGAGGCAGGGGATCTAGATGATACTTTACAAAGGGTATAGTTAATTAACAATTGCAGATATTAATGAAAATTATTGTTAAGTTTTTCATTTTAATTTGTGAGAAGTATTTCTGGTCTTAAGAATGTTTCCTCACTCTCTCTCTCTCTCTCTCTCTCTCTCTCTCTCTCTCTCTCACCCCTACCCCCAACCACTTATTGTGGTTTAAAATGGGAAAAGCTAAACCAGAATCCCAGTAGCTATTCCTAGACGAGCCAATGGAGACAGTATAAAGTCAGAGGAGGGGAAGCCTTGAAAGTGTTATTTTAGGGCTGTTTCTCACCTGTTTCATAATGTCCTCCATTTAGATTTTTTTCTATTGTAACATTCTCTTGTAGCTCTTCAGTTCGAAAATTAAATATCAATCAGTGATTTGATAAATACTTATGTATTGCCTATGTATTAAATATTATTTATTAATCACCATATTAAGTCTTGGGGATTAAAAAAGGAAATAAACAATCCCTGTCCTCGTGGAGCATATATTCCATAGCAATTAAAAAAATACAATGATATATATATATATATATGCCATATAAAGAAGAACAAATTCATTTATACTAATCTAGTTCTTTAAGGAGTTCACTGAATGAAAATAGTAAGATTCAAAAGAGATGTCTGAGCTAAAATAAGATTGTGATGAAGCACATATCCTTTAAGGAATAGGAATTATCTTGGGAAGTTTTAAACTAAACATAATTTAGAGAAAGGAAACATCTATTAATAAGAAGTCAGAAGGTACCCTAAGTAATATATTTTTAACAAAGAAGTGAGAGCTAAGCAGGATTCTGAGCTGCCAAGGAGGATACTTTCCCACCTTGCCAAGAAGCAAACAAAATCTTTACTGAGAAAGAATGCTAAGGGGGAGCTAGCAGCTGCCTTGTAGGAAGTTGGGAGAGATATCCTCCAGAAGAGTAAAGTCTGGACTTTTTGGGGGGAACTCAAGAAGGACTACTACTAAACTTCCTATTAAAATGTAAAGAGTGGTGAGAAGGGAAAAAGGAAAAAAGATGGGGAGGTAAAGGGATGACTTCTGAGAAATTTTTGAAATGTTACTTAAGAACTATCTGAGAAAGAGAAGAGGTATAGAGGGAATAATTCTAGCATAATAATTTGAGTGGACTTCCCCCACTGAATTTATGGTGATTTATTTTTTTTTAATTTTTTGCTACAAGGGAAAATCAAGATGAGATTTTAGTCAAGGATACCGCATCTGACTATCTTGACCTGTTAATACTATATTGCCTTTGTCAGTGAATATTAAAATTTGTCCTCATCCAAAAGTAGAATTGATTATTGTTTTTTCCCAAAAAGTATAACAAGTTATCCTCTTATATATACACTAGATTAGGTATGTAATTTTATATAGGAATATAAATATTTTACAAATTTTCTTTCAACAGAACTGCCAACCCCACAGTAGCATTTATTAAATAATGGTCAAATTCTGAAAGAATGAAAGAAATAAAATTTCTGTGACTGAGCTAAATAGTGCTATAAAAGTAGTTCTTTGTAAATCTAAACAATCCATTTTGTAAAGTCAAACAAAAACAATTTTGAAGGAACAAAAACCAGGCTTTCTTCATGTCTCAAATCCCAGCTAAATAGAGAGATCCATAATTGCATTCTCATTATAAGGAATACTCATTGGGTGATTGTGAGGATTTAATGGGTTAAAATTTGTGGAGCAGTTAGAATTGTGCTTCAGACTTAGTAGGCACTTAAATGCTTGTTCCCATTTCAAGAGTCTGGACTGATGCTGGGGCTATAAGCCTGCTGATTAATAGGCATTCACCTACCAATGAACTGAAGGGAAATTCATTTTTGAGTTTCAAAGATTCATCTTGAGGTTTAATCAAGTATTTATAATGTTGTCGACCAAAATCTACCCATTAAAATTCATTTAACATGCCTAATCAATCAATCAACAAACATTTATTAAGTGCATATTATCTGCCAGCTGCTGTGCCAGCCACTTGGGATACAGAAACAGAAAGGAAGTAATCTCTTCCTTACTTCAAGGTCTTTACATTCTATCCAGGGACAAGTACACATAAAAGTATGGCCATAGTACTTAGACAAGATAACTTAGTAAAATCAGCATCAGAGACCTCATGTAAGTAGACTAAAGTTAAAAATGTACTGCTAAAAAATCTAACTCCAGATGATACCCCCAAAATAAAACACAAAATGCTAATAAAATGCCATAATTAGAACTTTCTGACAGAATAAGTTAATCCCAATTTTTCCATATGGGACTTAGAAGAACAGAACTTTATTTAGCATACATTTACCTAGTTCTAACTACAAGATTATTTTGGACACTCAGGTTGTGCCAACAAACCCAAGTTAGTAATTCTGTAACTATCCAATAAACGCTAACCGAGATCATTTCAAAACAGCAGTAGCAGCTGCAGTAGTAGCAATGTATTTTCCCTGGTTAAGGTTGAGAATTGAGGGGAGCATTGATTATAGAACAAATTGCCTCATTTGTTCCTTTAGCATGCATTTTGAAAGGACTATATTAATGATTCATTGTTCATAGAACCTCAAATGTGTGTAGGTATGCAGTAGGTTTCTTTGTTGAACTGAATACTTTAGCTATATAGGAAAGCTTAGCATCACTAACAGATTATTTATTGAAAGCAACTCAAAATCATTCATCTAGATTTCATAATAAGGTTTTTGTATGCTGTTACATATCTGTCTTTGTTATTACAATTCAATTTATTTGGGAAACAGCATTAAGTTTTCCCAATCTTAAATGGGAGGTTTCAAACAAGAAAAAAATTCTGTATAGGACTGATAATTCTTAGGATTAATATTATTTCTAAATCCAGAATCCTTAAAAATCTACTTCTTTATAATTTAATTATGATGTCATATAAAGAGAAAAGGTCCCACAAATCTCATTAAATTCAGATAGGAGAATGAGGGCTTGAAAAATTTGATTACAAAAGACTCTACATAATTGTAGGATTTAATATTTAGCTCTACTTGAACTCAAAATCATCAAAATGACTTTTATATCAAAGCATTTCAGTGAATGATGGGAATGTGACTTGCATAGTACTGTTTAAAACTCATTAGGCCATGAAATAACTATCCTTCCAAGTCAGGACAATGGAGTACATACTGTTGATGCATTATCTGTGCTATTTTGACCAGCCGCCTTTAGACATTTGGGTCAAGTTTCTAGAAATTTGTTGTTTGAATTTGACTGAGGAATCGAGTATCCTATCCTCATAGACTAATGTAGCTAATTGGCATCCATTTGTAACTCAGTACTTTTGGTGACAATTGTCCTTTACTTAGCCCAAGTTTCATCTAATTTATGCAAACCATAGTCTAAGAATCTGAATTTAAAGAAAACAGTAAAATATTTTTCTCTGCCTAAATTAAACATTATCAAAAAGCAAGGTTATATTATATGATAAAGCCAAACGTATTAATTATTTTATCTTTTTACAAGTGAAAGTAGATTGGTGAAAAATTGTTCTGTTCATCACAAATCTTTATTATTGATGTTAATCATATAACTAGATTTCTACTCATAATGCTAATTGGACTTGTCATAGAAAGGGGGTATTTTTACATTACCCCATATGATGCTACAGCAAAATAAATATAATAAAAGGGAGCTTTTCAAATAGTATATCATTATAGTTACCACATAAAATACTGACTGAAAATTATCTGTATAAATTCACATACATATCAAATATATGTCAGTGTCTAATTGAAATGAGAGATTATAGAATTTCACTATGATCTCTCCTTTATCTTAAAAGTATTCTGTAACTTTAAGCTGTACTGAAGGACCTAAAAGTATTTTATATCCTATTATTCATTCCAAGAAGCAATCAGAGATTTTTAAAAAGCACACTAAATGGTAAAATGATCATATTATAATGCATTTAACCAATATGTGAAAATTATTAGAGTGAATTCAACTCTAAAATCATCATAAATTATTTTCCTTTATTGAATTAAAGTGTTTCTCCTACCAGTTATTGTTCATTTTAATCTCCTTGAAAGGCATTTATTTCTTGAAAAAATGTCTTTAAATCTATTCACCACATTGGAAAAAAAATTTCCATATTTATTTATTTGAATAGTCCTCCCTCCTATTGGTGCCAGAAAAACAATGATTTGTAAGGTGGTGATAAGCACTATAGTGTCAGAAAAACAAGGAATATTTATGAATCAAAATAATCTTAGAAAGTACAAGGCTTTTTAGTTATAAAAGCAATTTTCTATAAAACTAAAGTACAAAAGATAGAATACATGGAAATAATTGTTAGAGGAGACTAAATACATAAATGTTTATACTTTCCATTCAGGAAAAGAAATAAAATTACTTATCTACACAGAAATTTATTTGTCTGAAATTTGCAAAATACAAACTACTTCTATACAATGTGTATTAGATAATATTTTATGTAATCGTTTAAAGAAACTATTGTATGGCAGAATCTTTTTTAGGTGTATACAAAATAAACTCAAAATGATTATGTGTCCTAATCATAAATGTAAGTATTCATGAACTGCATTTGCACGATTTATATTCATTCCATTTCTTAGCATTGAAAACTCGCATTTGACAAGTAAAATAATGTTATTTCTAAATATATTTTTTGTAATTAATAAGGATGTTTTAATCCAATAAAATGTTTGAGTAAATGAAATGACTATCAAACATGTAATTGTAAAAGACAATTTTTGTTAAAATGAAAATGAATCTTTAAGTTTAATATCAATATGTATATACCTATATGCAAATGCATATATATATACATATATGTGTGTGTGTGTGTGTGTGTATATATATATATATATACATATATGTGTGTGTGTGTGTGTGTAGACACAAACATTATATATCCCTGGACAAGTTGTCACTTCTACCTATGATTTTGGAAAATAACTTTGCATGTAACCGTTCCTTAACATCTTTAATTAATGAACATAATGCAATTCTACTTACACTTGCATGGAGTTTTCCCTTTTTTGACATCGCTAAAAATTTGTTGCTGAAAACTCCTCGTATTCCTACAATCCCCTGAGACACAGCAAATATTTCCAAAATACCTAGGATGACAGAAATCCCAAAATAAAACACAGACTGTTTTATAATGCTGTGAAGAATTCAATGTATATGTAGTTTCTCTTTATTTTATATCTTCTATGTGAAATCTAAACTACTTTCTTGCTTTGATCAACATTCACTTTGAAAAACTTGGTTAGTACCTTAAATGATTACTTTCGGGCTCCAAAGATAATTGGCTAGTCTTTTTCTTTTTGGTTATCAATATTTAAGTGACTTCATTCAAGCATCGATACATATTTATTCATTAGGATTTGATGATGATACCTCTGATGAGGAAATTCCAGGATTTTTTTTTATTAATACTCCTTAAAACCCAACACAGGGTTTTTGGCAAGAGTAATCATAAGCCTGCTTTTCTGTGAAGTATATAGAATTCACTTTTTGAATCAAGTATAAAGAAAAAATCACTGAGCATATTACCTCTTTAAAATCAAATCTGACAAATCTTTATAACTAGACAAGGATATTTTCTATTTCCAATTATTAAACAGTGAATTATTATATAAATGCTACAGTATAAAAGGTAATATATGCATTACAGGTATTAAAGAATTGTTGATTCAATAAAATTAAGCTGAATAGATGAAAGTTCTTATAACTTATGCTTTTATGGAAATGTAAAAATTAAATTACAATTACTTATTTCATACTGAACATTAGTCCAAAATTTTTAACACTTCTTTTTGGTTTTTATTCCTTTATTCGGAAATTGCATATCCTCAGGGATTAAGGAAAAAAATCAAATGTCAGAAAATCATAAGTGAAATGATTTTGATTTAATCCCATAGATTTGCATTTTGAGAATACATCTTATGTCAGGAAAAGAGGTGTCCTAGAATATAAACTTAAGCATCTTACGTAAATAGCAGAGAAATGATGGATGTTATTATAGAGAGAAATTCCTCCAGTTTATTTTCCCCATTATCTGTGCACTGAAGAAACATGGCAAAAGAAGCCTACTTGTCTCATCATGTGGTGGATCTAACACCACTTTCAGAAAACCTGATATATAACACTTCATGTTTATAATCTATCTAATGAAGTATGATCATACTTGTATCACAAAAGGATGTTGTAATTTAATTTAGATTTTCTCCAAATAGCTCCTGCAAAAGCCAATTCTTCCTGGCACATGGGGAATATTTTCAAATTTCTTCAATTTAAGCTAAACCTTTCAGAACCTTATTAGTTGTCTAAAATGAGGTGTGACTAAAGGTAGCACTATTGAGAGCAATCTCTCCGCTGTTTCATGAGATTAACTGGCCCAAGTAAGTAGGACCATCTGAAGAATTTTTGAAAAAAACAAATTCTTATCCATGAGTGCACAGTTTATTTGAGGAAAGTAACAACTAATTTTAAAATGTTCACTTTAAATTAAATCCTTTTAGAAAAAAGAAACATTTAGGATGTGAACAAATATACCAGTTACTCAATAAGGTATTGCTTTGTGAAATCTGATTTTCAACATGTTTTAAATACCATTACTCTTTCAAAAATCTCTTGAGACAAATTATTTAACATTAAAACAGATCTAACCATAGGAAATTAATAAAAGACTTATTCTAAAGTTGCTGCAAATTTTGTTTATAAAGAACTCCAGAAAAAGTTTCTATAAGAGTAGTATTAGTGCCTTTAGAAATTCATAATTTTGCACAGACTGTGTGTGACAGAGAGAAAGAAAAAATGAGGAAAGAGAAAAATAACCCCTAAAATATGGAGTGAGGGTGGCAGGGAAACAAAAATCCTCTATGAATTTCCTGCTTAATATTCCTTGGAACTTCACATTCTAAAGTGCCCTATTTGAGTTTCAAGAAGACAAATCTAAATTCATCATTCAAATGACCTTTGATCATTTAAAAATAAAGTGCATTAGATCTGTAAACATTTTTGAATGCTTGCTAACAAAGAGCAACAAAATGAAATACATACTGGAAGTGTATTTTCCCCAAAGTAATAGTTATAAATCTAGTTAAAAGATGGCATCGACTTATTTGAATAGAAATGAACAATCTGATATTGTTCATTGTTGATTTCTGATATCAAATGTAGCATTATTTAATCTTTATTTGTTTCTCAGGGTTTTGACAAAAATATTTTGACTCTTAACATTAACACTTTACATCTGTTTGGGGTCTATGACCATTGTTTTTTTAATGAAATGAACTGTACTTTGACGGACTTATTCCTGTTAAATTCATCTCTTGAGAAGTTTAGATTTTTTTGTACTTAAAATTATATTTGTTTTAATAGAATGTAATTTTTAGCTAGTTGCAACTGACTCTTATACTTTTACATTTCCTAATATGAAAAGTGCAGTCTATTAGCACAAGGTCTGTTAATTCACTTAGGCATTAACTTGCATCTAGGAAAATATTTCAGACTTTGTTTTAATGCTGGCAAACATTATAAAAATGGTATTAAAGGCAATATGTCCAAAGAACATTAATAGTGATTTCATTGTAATTCATTTGTATTGAACATTGGATCAAATTTTGCATGTTCTTTCATCACAAATACTCCTAGAAGTTTCTGGAATGCCATTGTGACAAATCTCACTAAATATGTCAGACCTAGGACTGTGGTTGTGTGGATATGAATACACGTATTCATAGAAATGTTAAGGACTACAGTCAGCTAATATCTATCATAAAGAAGAAAGTAACAATGCAGACCTATTATCCTTAGAATCCTCGAAGCTTGAAGATTAAAATCATAGTGGGCTAGCAATCATATTATACCAACCAAAAGAGAAGGCCCTAACAGAATGTGTGGTTAACATATTTGCTGACCAGAAATAAATCATTAAAAATGATGAAAAGTAAAATTCATATTCTTGCCTCAGACTCCCGCTCCTCCTTTTATTATCCTTTTTTTCTTCTCAGAAATCACCCTTCCATTCTCAATGTCCTTTTTAATCACAGATGAAAATTATCTAAGATAATTTACCCTGAGGGTTTGCTGATTTAATATGCTATCTTTTCCAGAAGGTTTGCATTTTAAAAGAAGATCACAAGGAGGGAAAAATGCAAGATTCCAAGAAATATAGCACTAACAGAAGAATATTAAGCCTAGAAGATATTTTGAGGAGAGTAGATCCTTAAGTGCCTCCCAAATGACAGGACACAGGCACTTAATATGCCCATTGTTCCAAGATGCACAATTATACACTATAATCTAGCAAATGAAAATGTTGAAAAGCAATGAAAAATTAATAGTAAAAATAATGTTTTCTTGATAAGCACCCCCGGCCCTGGGATATTAACACCAGAGGAATATATCTTAGTTATAAAATCATATAGAATATGCTTTTTGTTCAGGGATAACAAGAAATCTAATAATGTAAAAAATTCCTTCCTTGGTGAAAATTTATTTCTCTGATCTATAAAATTATATTTTGGAACATTAAGCAAAGAGAAGGACTGAAAAATATATATGTCAAATTCAGACACCCAGACAGTTCTGGAAATCCTCAAACTGTTTGTCCTCCTGAATTACCTTACATTGCCCAAATCCACCAGAAAAAAAAAATCCTTCTGGTCAGTTAAACCAATTTAAGCCAAAAAATAACCCTGGAGGTTTTTTTTTAAATATGTCAATAAACAGTTTATAGTGATTTTATCTAATATACATAGTCAAGAGATGGAATAGTCATTGAGTTTCAATTTCTTCATCTATGAAAAGTCTATGTAAATCATATCTTCCAGAGTAATTATGGTACCTAAAGGAGATGCTCTAAGTAAAGTGGCTAACCTGAAAGTGTTAAATGAATACTGTCATTTGTATCTCCCCAATGGTCAGTGCAGAGACCAGCATAGAAAACTTATTTTTTAAAGAAGAGTATTTTTTTAAAGAAACAAATTAATGAATTATTGCCTAATTTTGACTTCCCTTTGCACAAAGTAGACAAGGCCCCAATCTGCTTTGGCTGGGAAGAACGTAATAATGACTATTGACACATAAAGCTAGAACAATTGACTGATTGAGTTTATATAAATATATATATATATATATATATATATATGTACATATATATGTGTGTGTATAGATAGTTGAAAATAGCATTTTGGACAAAAATCAAATGATTTTTTTTTCAATTTTCAGGCAAATGTTTTGACTTCATTGAGATATGGCCATTGTCTACACTGTAACTCATCTAAAACTTGATAATTCCCAGGGGATTCCCAGAATTGCTATGGCATTTCAAAAGCATTTGCATTCCAGCTATTTTTGAAACACATAAGAAAAGGGGGGGGTAAGATGGGGTGGGACAGGATGAGACAAATAACTTTATTGATCTACTGAATCAATGAAGGATACCTCTATTATCCCTTCGATTTTCAATTGACAAATAACCTATTTAAAGTTATTGATTTTATAAATGAAGACCCAGAGAAAGGAATAACAGGCTCATGGTTTGCAACTACATCTTCTGTTTATTGATCAAGGACACTTTATTTGAGACCACTGACATCCTAATAAGTCTATCAGAGAGCCTAAGAATGTGTCACATTAATCATTCTATACTAATCTGACACCCTGTTCAAATTCTTTCGAGAGTCAGAGATACTAAAATGGAAGCAAAACTCTGTGACTTTAAGCTCTCTGGTCAGTTTCCTTAAAAAAATAAAACAAAACAAAACACGAGGCAGTGGGCTTTTAAAGTCCTATCCAGCTAAGATCTATCTGTTTGAACTGCAGAGCTCCAAAAATGTGAAGTTTCTTATTCTCATATAATTTTGTAACATATCCACATCCCGTCTGTTAAAATGTTGATGGTTGAAATAACTCTTTTTGAACTAACATGAATGTTAGAATGACTTTGCCTAGCAAAGCCTTATTTTTTTCTAAAGAAGGGGCAAGTGGAAAAAAAGTGAATCCATTTTCAGTAGGTCTTTGCTGCAAAGTCGTAAATGTGCTCTATTCTAACCCCATCTCTTCTCCTATCACTGGTCTCTTACATATAGTCCTTTGTTCAATTAATTTCTCTGAGTTGCATACAGTTATTTCAGATGCATGAAGCATGGTCGCAACATGGTACTGTAGAAATAACTCGGCTATGGAGGCAGAGGAAATAAGTGAAAATCTTGGCTCACACCTTGATTACATGTGGTATCTTGAATAAGTCATTTCATTTCTATAGGTCTCCATTTCCTCATCTGTAAAATAAGGTAGTTGGACTGCTCCTACCAGCTCTTCCTAGTCTGAATCTTCAGCTCCTCAGTGATAGGGCATAACTAACCCATAGGTTTTTTAAAATACCTGAAGGAGGAATGAAATAAGGTACTGTGGGGTGTGGGGCTGTGCTATCCAAGCTGCCTAAAGGCAGGGATCAGGGTTTAAACTTCCTTGGCATCCTTCACAGTATCCAGCAGAGTGCTGAGCATATAAAAAGTAAACAATAATATAATAAGAGTAATTTATATTTACACAGTACTTTATAGCACATATCATAGTTGACATTTATTACAACTCTGCATGGTGGGAGTATTAAAGTATTATCTTGAAATTTTTACAAATAACAGAATGAAGACTTGGAGAGTCAAAAGTAATTTGCACCACATCATACGGCAGGCAAATAAAGAAGCCAGTACTTGGAACTGAGCTTATAGTCTCCATGCTAATTTTGTGCTCAGTAGAGTTAAGGAATCTGGGAAACAACACTGTATAATCTCAAACCCTATATAGTTGGGGGTTTTTTGAGAAGGTGGGGTTCAAGGAATTTTTCCATTTCAGAGGAAAGTCCAATTGCAGAGACAGAGGAAGTCATACAAAAATAAAAGATCCATACAACATTAAATATACATGTTGCAGATAAAATATGGACTTATAATTTAATTCTCATAGATATCTCCTAGCTCAGGAAATGACTTTTATGAATGCCAGTCAGCCCCTTCTCTTTAATATATAGCTCAAGAGAGTAGTCTCGACCAACACCAAGAGGTTCCATGGTTTACCTAGGATTACACAGGCAGTGTGGGTTAGAGTAGAATTTAAACCAAAGTCTTCCGGGTTCCAGCCAGTAAACCATGTGGTCTCCCCAGATTATGGAACAGTATTAGAAAACTAGTCATTGAAATTAATTACTGCTGAAAAGCTTAAACTTCACATTGCTCAAGAAGCAGAAATTGCAATTAAGAATGAACTCTGGAAGGGAATCTAGCTCACCCAGAATAATACAGACATATTCATTTTGTGGCTAAGGAAAGACATTTGAGGCAATGGATCATAATGAATGAGGCTTCAGATTTCAGAAAGATCTCTGTTCAGATCCTGCCTCTGACATAGACTGGATGTGAATCATTTAATTCCTTGAGGCCTCAGGCAACTCTTTAAAACCAAATTGCAGAACAGATATACTCCTACACTGGGAAGAGTTTGTTTTCTAAGACTTTCCTAGACCATTTAAATCCCCGTTCTTCTCTTTGGCACAAAAAGGATATTCAAAAAATATCTACGAATCCTGAAAACCTATTCAACACTGTGATGAAATATGAAAGAATTAACTCTTATTTGACTGGAATTTTAAGAAAATTAGCTCTTCATATAATGACATAAAGCAACGTAGACAGAGAGAGGCAAGGTAGTGTAGTGGAAGGATACTAGGAGAAGAGTCAGAAGTTTTGGAACTGAAAATGGCAACGTGATCTTGAGAAAGTCAGTAAGTCTCAGTTTTCTTCTAGAAAACAGAAGTATTACCCTTTTCTACCCCCTTTACAATGTGGTTGTATGGATCAAAACAGACATGTATATAACATCTTATAAACCCTGATGGTTATAGAAATGAATATGATAATATTCCTTTAATTTCATACAATTCCTAGTTGTTTGAAACTCTGTCTACTAGTCAATGGGAAGCAAATCAGCTGCCCCTAGATCACTTTATGAGGCCTGGTCCTAGATCACTCTCTGAGACTATAAATTGAAGAGTAGGAATTAAAGATATCCATGGATAGAGTGAGTTTCCTCACTGGCAAGTTCTTGGAATAAATGAAACAAATAAATTCTGATCAATAAATTATTTTTAAAATTAATTTTTCCTAATGTTCACTGTGAAGCTTGGAAATATTTTTCCTTCTCTCTTCAATTGAATACTCTTTCATACTTTGGCAACAACAGACTTCCAACCATCCTCCTTTTTTTTCCTTTGTGAAGAGGGGAATCTAAAAATTAGGATTTCTTGATCAGACGTCAATCCCCTTCCTCCTACATTTACACTTCTCTTCTGCTTAGACTATCTCTTGTTCTTTTATGATTGACTTTGCTTTCATAATAGAACATTGGAACCAGCATTCATACAAGAAAAGTTTTCCATAATTAGAAATACTTATGTAGTACAAAAACTTACATAAAATGTAAACAAAAGGAGAAAGAGAGGGACTTTACTTAGGGTTCATTAAATATCCAAATTGGGGCATTATTTCAATTTTTAGATCAGCCAGGTTTGATCTAAAAAAAAAGATTTGAGGAGGGAAGCAGGGGTGGGAGTTTTGAAACACTGTTTACAGTGGTGTGCAAAGTTATTCCTTTGGAGGAATGAAAAAAGTTGTGTAAGGAGGGAAAGGTCTGAGGCTCCCAATAATGGATCCTGAAGGAGGGACCCAAAGATTTCTCGGTGGGAATGATTAGAGTAGAATGGAATTGAATGGAAAATTCCTTTTCTATAAATTCCAAGGTGGGCTTTCTTCACCCCAGAAGGTATAACAACAGAAGAAGCATGTCTGAATGAAAGGGCACTAATAGGGGACCCTAAAATATTTAATCGTGCATCCCTGGATCTTGGAGGGGGGAGAGAATTCTAATGTTGGCAGGAGAGGCAAGTCCATTCTCAAGGTAAAAATCCAGAGCCCTCTATCTCATCTCTAAAAGTTGGAGAGAGCCCTAGATTTATTTTAGTCAGTTACCCTGACTCTGCAAGCCAGTCAAACTACAAAAGTTGTTTTGGGGGTCCAAATCATGGAATATTGCAGCCCCACATCAGCACTAAATACCCATGAAGAGTATATGGGATCCAGAACCTGATGGTTCTCTCTGCTAGGGGCTTGAGTCGCTATTAATATAACCAGACTGTTAAAACAGATACATATACCAATGTGCCCCCCCCCCCCCTTATAGCCTCCAGTTCTTGTCTTTGCTTTTCTTCTCTCTTCAGCCGTTGGACTGGACAGGAACTGGTCTTATTTTGCCTTTGTCTGCACCCATAGGGTTGAAGGATTGATTCTAGGCTTATAGCTTTAGAGCCAGATTGGAACTTAGAGGTCACATTCAATTTAAAAAACTTCCCTTTTATGCATGGAGAAACTGAGGCTTAGAGGCCCAAGTTCTTGGAACTTGGCAGACTGCAAAGTGATTTAGCTGATCAGGAAGTACCCAATTATTTAACATGTTGCTTTAAAGCCTTGTTAGCTGTGAGTCTGAGAGATAGTGAAGATAGAGAGGGTTTAGAGAACTGAGAAATCAGGAAAAGATGATACTTTAGTTTGTTCTCTCTCTGTCTCTCCCTGTCTCTCTCTCTGTCTCTCTGTTTCTCTCTCTCTCTCTCTCTCTCTCTCTCTCTCTCTCTCTCTCTCTCTCTCTCTCTCTCTCTCTCTCTCCCCTACTCTTCCTATATATCCATGTATCCATGCACAATCTTTTTTAAAATTCTCCTAGTGGAAATTTTTTATTTTATGTCTCCCTGAGACACAGTCCCGCCCCCCCCCCCCCAGGGCTAATTCAGTAGTTGACTTACCAAGGTGCCCGAGATACTACAACATGAGACCCAAACAGCCCATAAACCCAGTTGGCAAGTGACAGAAAAGAAAAACAACAGAACACAATTCATTTGCATAAATGCCAATATTTACCAAGAGAGAGGTTAAAAGTATCTGAAGAATAAAGAAGAAAGGAAGCCTATAGAAAGCTGCTCCCCCCAAATTTAATTTTAAAGGTTGATGGGAGGGAGTTGCGAACTTGGCAAAGTCATACCTAGCACCAGATTCCTTCTCAGAACAAGAACTGTGAATGTTGGAGCTCATGCATCTTTAGTGCCTGTAGTCCAGTCCTGTCTGCTCTCCACTCTCTTCATAAATCAATAACTCTCCTATCTACCTCCAGGAATCCTAAAGACTGCGGACAAGCAGCCTTCCAAGTTGCTGCAAATAGCCCAGTTGCTTTTCATTCTGGTGGCCATCAAATCTCTCAGTGAAACGTGCCTGTTGGCAGAATCACCATTTTGGGGATATTTGGGAAATACAGTAGAGATGAGTGACTTGGGCATCCTTGGAGGATGTTTGTGGAGAGAGTTGGCTGCTCCTTGCCCTGGTTTGTGTTTCTTTGCCAGGAAGCAGTTGGGGCAGAGGGGGCAAGGGTGTGCTTTCATTCTCAATGAGAATTCCAGCCATGCAATCAATCCGAGCTAAGGAGAGATTCATGGAGGAGAGGAGAGCCCTAGGAAGGGGGGAACTTGCTTCTCCCCAGCCCGGGAAGTGCGGATTAGGGGGCCCAGCAAGAAGAAGAGGAGGAGGAGGAGGAGGAGGAGGAGGAGGAGGAGGAGGAGGAGGAGGAGGAGGAGGAGGAAGGACAAGCTCACGGAGGAGAGGAGAGACTAGGAAGGGGAGAAGCAAGCATTTATTAATGTTCTGGTGGTTCTGATCGTCACCCTATGGCATTATTGGTGTTTGAGGGTGGTGGATGGGGAAGGGGCCAATGTGGTCTCCCCGGAGCCCTGCATGTAGGTGTCTCGGCAGGAGTAGACAGACCCACCTAGCGGGTGGACGCGTCTCCAGGAGAGACGGTGGGCTGAGAAGCGGCCCTGGGGCGGGTGCCAGGCAGCGGGGGGCAGGACAGGATGGCTCTATCTCCCCGAACTCCCCGCCTTTCTCCCAGTTGGCCCGCCACCTGGCGCTGCGGGGCCGCTTTTCTAGGCTAGCAAAGAACTTACTTAGCATATTGGCTTCGTGGGAGCCGTTGACTTTGCCATCCGGGTGGATCTGCAGATGGAAACCGATCCCAACTCTGCAGTAGAGGTTGCCGGTCCGGCGCCCCGAGGGGCTCCACTGGAAGCTGCTGCGCTCCGAGCCGCCGCCGGGGATGCCCAGGGAGGAGGAGGAGGGCGAGGAAGAAGAAGCCGGGGAAGAAGTGCTGTTCCGGCCTCGCCTGCCACTGCCCCCTCGGGTCCGCTGACCGGCGGGGGCTCCGACCGGCGCTCTGGGGGCGACTTGCTTCTCTCCAGCCCGGGAAGTGCGGATCAGGGGGCCCAGCAAGAGGAGGAGGAGGAGGAGGAAGGACAAGCTCATTCTTCCAGACCCAGCAGTCCCAAGAGCATCTTGCGGGGGTCCTCCCGGGATCCTGCGCCCCGGGGCGGCGGCGGCGGCGGCTGCTTGCCGATCCTGCTGTCGGTGGACATAGCCTCAGAGGGGAGGGGAGGTGGAGAAAAAGAGAGAGGGAAGGAGGGGGTGCAGAGACACAGACACAGACAGAGACAGAGACAGAGAGAGAGAGAGACACGAGACAGAGACAGAGACAGAGTGACAGAGAGAGAGAGAGAGAGAGAGAGAGAGAGAGAGAGAGAGAGAGAGAGAGAGGCCAAGCCGAGCAGTCTCAGGCGAGGCCAGAGATATTTATAACCGGAGTGATCTCACTCGGAAGCCCGAAGCCCTTTCTGGTCCCTCCGCTGCCCCCCGCTTTGTGTCGGAGCCGGCCAGGGCGCCCAGGGCGCCTCGCTAAGCGACAAGCTGGAGGGCTGGAAGCCCGAGCAGGAGGAGCAGGGGGAGAGGCGGCGAGGGACTCGGCTGCCCCCCTCCACTCCGGCAGCGCGGGCGGGAGGGTCCCCGCCACCCTCCGGCCACAGGCTCAAGCCCCCATCCCACGGCAAAGCCGGGAATCCTTGACACTAGGAAGACAGATCTTCCGGCAGCCAGTGGCGGAAATAGGTGATTTCAAGATGGAAATGTGCCATTCTCCCCCCGCCCTCTCCATGCACACATCAGAAATACCTCCCACCTCAGCCCAGGTCACCCTCTCCCTTCCGCAGCTAATCACCAACCTCCACCCGCTTCCCATCTCGCTGAACACTGCCCCCCACCCCTAAAAAGCTGCCTGCCCCCGAGGAATCCGACCCATCCTGAAGCCCCTTAGAACTCAAAGCCAAAAGGGACTTCTCTAGAAACTCAAGGGAGCAGAGAGGTTCCGACTCTGGCACCCCGGGTCAGATTTCGAGAGGCTTTTGGGGGAAGCATGGGGGGGGGCAGATACAAAAAAGTAAGCAAAGCTTAACTTCTACACTTAGGAGATTCATCCAGACCGGCGTCCACCGATCCTTGGGAAGACTGGAGATGGGCCTCAGGGGTCCTTCGGAAAGAGTCCTACCTGAAAACCCATTCCACCAACAAGGGTCTTGGACCAGAACTAGCCTAGTGCCTGGACTGTATCATAAATACTCACTAGATCTTTGGGTGGATGGACTGGGCATTCAGTCACACATTGAAATGCTCCAGTGATGAGAAACTCACTACCTCTCAATGCCCTTAATATATGTATTTATTTTATCACTCCAATACATCGTTTTTGGTCTTTATTGCTGTATGGACACATACACTCAATCACCCGCCTATATCCATAGAAGGATAGTCTGAGCCAGCACATTTTTCCAAAAAGAAAAAAAAAGGCTTCCCTTCTCCTTGGGGTATGCAGTTCTGCTATTTGCAGAAGTCCACTGAATTATTAATGATAGATAACTTCTGATTTTAACCTTAAGAAAAACGGAGAATGGAGGATTTATATCTTATTTGTATTCTTGGATTAGTTGGCAAATATGCTCAAGCTGTATAAACTATATTGTGATACATTATTCACTGAACATCTTGATGAAAAAGTTGTCTTCTGGGCCAATAATGCCAAATCACACAAGTCAGATAGAAGGCTAATAATATTTGGCTTTATAGATGAGTAAGTCAACTTATGAAGACTCCTATCTTAAGAGAGTACACAAAACATATGAAGACATTTCAGAACTGAAGTTGTTCCAAGGATTTAACATCAAGTCAGCTAGAGCATTACTTGACCAAAGTATTGGAGTCAATGTCAGCAAGAAAGAAAGAGACATCCTAAAAACATGGATGTATATACCCACAGCAGGAGCTATAAAAAGACATACAATAATTTTAAAAAGAAAAAAAAAGCCTAAACCCCACCACAGTCAGGAGTTGACTAAATCCCTTTGACTATTTAATCATCAAGTAATACCCGAGATTGGCTGCCCCTCAGCAGACATACCCTGCAAAAGTAAGCACTAAAATGTTAGATTTCTTGTTTATTTTTTGTATGCAGAAATACCAGAGTATTTGATTTCTTAAAGCTTAGTGATGGAGGAGGCTGAACAGAGCTGATGAATAGTTGACCGGTATATTTTCCCATTGGGAGGACCAGATATTTTCAGGTTTCTCTAACACACTAGTAAATCTGTGGGAAATTAAAATAAAAATGTTTTGGCTCTATGTAATCCTGCAAAATATTTATCACCATTTAAAAATTCCATCATCATTTGATCAGATTAAATGGTACCAATTTTCTAAAGTCGAAAAATATTTTCTTTCAGATTCCTTTTGTTTCCCTCTAGAACAGGTGACCTTTCAAGAACCCCTCGAGCGGAGATAGCATAAAAGGAAAGAACGCTTTGTGCCTTGGCCCCGGAACACCTGAAGAGAATTTTGACAACTCTACAGGGCTTCTCTTCATTTGGGCCCGACTTTGGTTTAAAAGAAGAAAATAATACTATGGCTTCAAATGCGCAAGGATAATATTCCCACAGAGACTTAAAGGGTTCCAGTTTTCCAACCTACTCTTGGACCAAGCTTGTGGATGAAACAAATCAGACCTGAGGATGACATGTCCTGATACAAGCCGGTAACCACAAGGCGGGGATTCCTTCCCCCACCAATGCAGATCAGCACCTACTCTGAAACCTAAGTTGCATAAGACAGTGAGAGAAATCAAGCGACTTGTCCAGGGTCTTATAGATAGTATGTATTAGAGAAGCGGTCTGAAGGCAGGTCTTGCAGATTTCAAGCCTAGTCGCCCTGCCTGTTTGATCGTGTGTGCATACACACTCATTTACAAGTCGAGTTGACTTCAGAGTATGTAGGATGAGCAGAAAACCAGAGAACGGGACAAAAATACAAAAGGTCTCCAAAGCATCCCTGGATCGGGGCTGCTGGGAGGTCCACCAGGTCTCCGAGTCCTTCCCCAGAGACTAAGCCCGCAGACTGGAGGCTGCACAACGTGCCCCGGGTCTAGAGACCTGCTCCCCAAGCTTGCTTCTGCTCTCTGAAAAGATGATCGCGGCTCAGTCTAGCGGCTCCGGGTTCCATTCGTTTCAGAGTCCAGAAGAGAAAGCTTCGCGCACGTTCTCTCTCGTGTGCGTCTAGATTCTAGATGGCCCCAACCCGAGAGCTGCTTTCTGCCCGTCTCAGCTCCCGGGTCGCTCAGCTGCGTCTGGGAGGCTCATTCTGGGTCAAGAGGCTGCTGCCGAATTGGCGGAACCCAGAGCTCGGCTAAATGGTGCCACTTAATGCCCTACAAATGACCCGGCCACCGACAGCGAGGTCAGGGGGACATGGACTCGAGCAGCCCACCCTGCAGAAAGAAACTGGAGAGAACGTTCGGGTTTCTTTCTTTCGGCCAAGTGGAGCCATCCCGAACATCTTCAGAAGCTGCTTCCAGGCCCTGGGAGAGCCCCCGGGGCCCACTGCAGAGCGGAGGCTCCTGAGCCTCCCCGCCGGGCTCCTGCCTCCCTCGGCCAGCTATTCGCCCGGCTGGCTTGGGCGGCCCTTGGGGGAAGCACCTAGGTAGCTCGCTTGCAGCCTGGCCTCCCGGAGGGAAAACCGAGGCTTCGACCAGCGGTTGCTACTGGGACTCTGCCGGCAGCCGGTTTTCCTGGTTATGTGATCGGTGCTGTGAGCAACTCCCCAGTCAAGGAGAGAGAGAGAGAGAGAGAGAGAGAGAGAGAGAGAGAGAGAGAGAGAGAGAGACAGAGAGAGACAAAGTCACATACAGAGACAAAAAGACAGAGACACACTAAGTGAGAGAGATAGAGACACATTGGCAGAGAGAAAGGACTACGGTGGGCATTGGGTCCTTTGCTCCCTTCACCTGCCCTCCGTGATTCCTCCCCAAATCAGGGATTGTCTGGCCGCAAGGGCTAGAAGAGGAGTCTAGGAAGACCCTCCCCCTGGATCTAGAACACTTTAGATAGCTGAGGTTCGGGAGTGGGTTCTTGGGTTCTGCTTGGAGGCCTGGGGTAAAGTGGCGGTAAGAGGCCACTGCTTGCCAGTGCTAGCAACCTGGAAGCCCAGAGGAAGAAGCTGCTCTCATTTCCAATGCTTCAAGGCCTCCCAGAAACGAAGGCCGTCACATTTCTGCTTGGATTAAGCAGACTCTGCCGGTGGGATCCCCATGGTGGGGCTCACAGAAATGCACAACCAAGATCTCTGGCGTTTCCCCCTATGGGAGAAGGGAAGAGTGCCCCTGCTTGTGGGGGAGTAGGTTCCAGATGGGCTTTAAGAGGCCCCTCTCTCCCAGCCTCTCCCCACCTTCTGACCTCAGTTAATTTCCAGAGGGGGGGCAGAGGCCCCTCTCACCCCACAGTGACCTCCTCCCCCATGCCTTCCACTAAAGCCTAAATGGGGGTGGGGGGTGGGGAGGGCTGGGGGAGGAGTCGGGAAGTGATCCTGTTGAGGCCTTCTGTCGACACTGCTGCCAGGTCCCTTTATTTCCACCAGGCCTGTCCTCAGAGCAGCCAAGTTGGCAGCCCAAACTAGCAAATAGCCTCTGGCAAAAGGGGGAGGCTAAAAGGAGGGGTCATTCGGAGGGTGGGCATGGATTGGAAAGAAACAAAGACACAGAAGAGTGACTGTGTGGTGGGGAGGGGGCACACACTGCCTAGAGAGAATAGAGAGACTCCAGGTCCGGATGGCATTGTGAACTATGATTGGACCCACCCCTCCAGCTAGGAAGGCTTTGGCCCAGACAACTGAGCTGGCCCAGGCTTCTCCTAAGGTTCTGATCCCTCCGAGGAAGCGTCTGTTCTCTTAATAGGAGACAGGAGGCTACTAGTCTCTTCTTTGCAAAAGGGGCCTGGTGTGGTAGAGAGAGGGGGAAAGGAGGAAAGGAGAGAAGCAAAAGCTTCATTGCTAGAAAGGGTGAGAGCATTTGTATAAAGATTTTTTAAAATGCTCATCTGCTCCTTTTCTGGGTTTCTTTCATCCTTTCCCCATCCTTCTTCCTCCTCCTCCTCTCTTTTCTTTTCTCTGCCTCTGTCCTCTCTCTCTCTCTCTCTCTCTCTCTCTCTCTCTCTGTCTGTCTCTATTCTCTCTTTGTCTCTCTCTGTCTCTTTCTATCTACACCCTGCACCCCCATCTCCACTATTTATAGAGAGCTTTGACCTACTCTGTTTCTGCCATTATTTTGCTAAATAAGCAAACCTAGCCCACTTTGCATATTCCAAGGGAACTCACTATTCCATACTTCAAAAAAACCCTGCCAACCTCAGCTTCCTAGGTAGCTGGGATTACAAACGTCTTTTGTTTTTCAGTCACTTTTGTAATTAAATCTTCTTAAAGGCATTTACTTCCTGACTTTACTTCTTGACCTCTATTCTCAAACCAGTTCTTGCTTGACACCCAACTTCAGAAACATTGTCCAGCTGTTCTTGAAGTTCTAGAAACCTAGAGTTTAACATCCTTTAACATCCTTTTTAGCCCCGTGATCAACCATTGAAAGAATCAACAAGTATCCTTTAAATGTTCTAGGTATTATACTAGGGTATTAGAAATACAAGTCATGAAGTTTGTGTTTTCATGGGGGATTAAAAAAGGGCATAGATAAGAAAATACATGGGGTAGCTAGATGGCATAGTGGATAAAGCAACAGCCTTGGAGTCAGGAGTACCTAGGTTCAAATCCGGTCTCAGACACTTAATAATTACCTATCTGTGTGGCCTTGAGCAAGCCACTTAACCCCATTTGCCTTGCAAAAAAAAAAAACAAAACCAAAAAAGAAAAGAATATACAGTACAATATAAAGTAGTTCAATACAAGGTATTTCAGGAGGGGGCGGCACCAGCAGTTAAGGAAATCTATAAAGTCTTCAATTAGAAGCTGGTGCTTGAGTAGCTTATTACAGGAGGCATTAACTCCATCTTCCCTCCATAGCTCAGCTTGGGAATAATGTGTCTCCTCCCCCCAGCTGATCACCTTCATCACCAAACTGCTTCATATCCAGGGCCATTTCTAGTCATCCTGACTTATATGTGGCTGCTGAACCCAGAGGGTTCAGTGAAGAAAGTGAAACTGGTGACTTAGCACAGCAACCCCTCTTCATGTGCATGTCCTGGTATCACCTCCTTGATCTCATGGTTTTCCTCCAGAGCAAAAGACAAACATCAGTCAACACCAAAAATGATTCAGCTTTTGATGCTCAATATCTTTTCATTTACCTCTTTCAGTTGCCTCTTCTCTCTGATTGGAGGGCTAAGGGTCTGAATACTAAAACTCCTTCCAAAGCCTTCCTTTTTAAAGGTTTCATAAGCTTCTTGACAATTCCATTTTCCTTCAGCAGCTCTGTTTGGTTCAGGTACCTGTCTGTTGTTCCTCTCATCTTTTAAGCTTTTTTTTTATGTAATACTTTTTGCCCTCAGATTTTCCTTTTTTTCTTCATGTTCTCAGCACTTAGCAACGTGCCTGCATTGTAGCCAGTGCTTAATAAACGTTTGTTGAATTGAACTGAAAATTAAGGAGGGAGTTCATTATAGACCTGGGGGGAGGTGGCAGTGGTGGGGTGGGCCATGGTTGCAAAAGCATTTTTACTTCTCCATCTGGGTTATATAGTATTGTGGATCTGTGAAGAAGAGAAAGATCATTTGGGCTGGATTTCAGAGTGTGTGTAAAGGAGAGTGTTGTCCAAGGAAGCTGGAAAGATAAATTGAGAAGCTGGTTGTATAGGGCTTGAAAAGCTAAACAAGGAGGTAATATGAAGCTGCTGGGGTTGGTTGAGTGGCAGCAGGTGGTGGTAGATGGGGTGGGAGGAGAAGGTCATATTGTCAGATTTGTACTTAAGAAAACTATATTGTCCGTGTTGGAGATGTACTGGAATGGGGAGAGGCCTGAGGCAGGGGGATCATTAGAAGGTTATTTCTATAATCAGTTGAGGAATGATCAGAGACTGAATGCAATGATAATTCTGTGACTAGAGAAAGGAGACCTTCTCTCATAGTAGAAATAGCAAAAGTTGGCATATCCTGGGAAACACTTTCTTTTCACAGTTACTGTAATCTGAAAATTCATTGTTCCTAATTTGACATACTGCAACCCTCTGTGTCATTTAATCCTTCCTCACCCCAACTCTTTGGAGTGAACTCCACAGTCTACTTTAAGAAGTTTATTCTGAGGATCTCAGGAGAAATAGTTGTTCTTGTAAGAGAGATGGAGAAATCACCAAAGATATTAGATGTGGAGTGAGAAGGGTTGAAGGAAAAAAAATGTCAGTGCTATACTTTGTGCAGAGTACTTGGACATAAATATAGGCAGAAAATAAGTTTATTTAATTTAACATTAATCTAATATTCAAGTCATTTCTGGTTTACAGCGACAGATGTCTAAACTGGCATAATTCCGCCATGCCCTCTTACATGGCTCTCTAGCCCCAAATGATTTAAGGTAATATTCATTGGAATACTGAAAAAAGGGAGAAATAAGATCACAATAGGCATAAATTGAGTGTTGATATTCTAAAAATAATAGTCATTATTCCTTCTTGGAGAATGGAGAAAAATGTATTGTAGTATTTATTATCAGGGAATAAGGACTCCATTACTTCTGGGATAGGAATGACAGTGATCTAATCTAGATGAGGGTTAAATTTGGTTTTCATCCTTAATCCATTTTCCTGAGAAAGGCTTTAGCTTTTCTGCTCACTTGCCAAAAAGAAAAAAAAATTCTGGAACATTTATTTGATTTTCCCTCAGAGAAATATTATTTTTCAACATTTCCAATTCTACTAAAAAAGTTTATTATTTGTTGTTTAATATACTCCCACAAAGAATACAGGAAGACTAGAAAAGGAAACCTGACTGAAAAGTGAAAACCAATGTATTCTTCCAGATGTAACTATATGTTAGGGACTGGAAAGATAATGGGAACAAAAAAAAATCAGTTGAGACACTTGCAATCTCACACAGTCACCAGCTGAACCAGAGCTAGAAGTTGCTCAAATATAGAAGCATCACTCAATTACCCACCAGCCAAAGATCATTTGTTCAAAAAATAATTTGATCAAAACTGAACTCCCTGTCTCATTTATTGCCATGTTGACACAAATTACATTTTTGTGTCAAAATAAGGTATCTAATTTTCTTAAATCTCCAAGTCAAAGCAGTAGCAGACTCTGGGAACAGAAATAGCCCAGAAAATTGGTACTAAAATAGTGCTTCACAAATGGAAGGTTTCCCATGATGCTCTTGCCCATGCTCCACCTCTCCAACAGACACTTTCCCATCCCCAAAGAGTTTTCACAGAATGTTGGAAAGAAAGAAAATGATCTAGAACTCTGTTCAAAAACTATTGTGTTGCCCTTGAAAAGAGATGGTATTTACCTGCCTTGGAAAAACAAAAACAAAGAAGAAATATCCTAGGAATATCCCCTAAGCAATAACTGGTACTTTGTTCATAAGAGTCACTGACAAGAAATTTATTTCCATGACCTTTAGGTAGTTTGGTTTCTGAAATAACCACTTTTTCTCTTGTTCCTGTTTTCATCTGAAGTCAATGTACAATCAGTTCATCAATTCTCTCTCTGGAGATGGGTGGCATTTTTTCACCATGAGTCCTCTGGAATTATTTTGAATCATTGTATTGATCAGAGTAGCTAAGTCTTTCACAGTTGATCATCTTATAACATTATTGTTACTGTGAACAGTGATCTCATTTCACTTTGCATCAGTTTAGATAGGTCTTGTCATGGTTTTAATCCTTCCTTTAAACCACCCCACCCTGACATTTCTTATAGTACAATAGTACTCCATCACGATCCTATTTCAAAATTGCTCAGTCATTCCATAATTGATGAAGATCCCCTAAATTTCTATTCTTTGCCATGTCCAAAAGAGTAGCAATAAATAATTTTGTACATTATTCTTTGCCATGACCAAAAAAGAGAGGCAACATATATTATTATACATATAGTCCTTTTCCTTTGTTCTCTTTAAGATGTAGATCTAATAGTTCTATTGCTGAATCAAAAGGTATGTATAGTTTTATAGCCCTTAGGGCACAGTTAAGGACTATTCTCCAGGATGGCTGGATCATTTCCCTACTCCACCAATAGTTTATTGTACCTATTTTCCCTTCTCCAACAGCTTTCATTTCTAATAGTTGTGAGGTGGTACCTCAAAGTTGTTTTAATTTTCCATTCTTTACTCAATAGTGTTTTAGAGCATTTGTGCATTTAGAGCATTTCTTGAAATGACCACATATAGCTTTGATTTTTTCTTCTGAAAGCAGTTCTGTTCCTAGCTTTTGACTACTTATCAAATAAGGAATGACTCATTTTTACAAATTTTACTTGGTTCAATATTTATTTGAGAATTGAGACTTTTATCAGAGAAACTTGCTGCAAAATTATTTTATATTACTTAATCATCCATGATATGTTTTTGCCAAAGGTACTTTCCCTTATTGATTTTTAAAATTAGATCTATTTTTGTTTTTGCTTTATCTGACATAATTATTGCCAACCCCTGCCTTCTTCACTTCATTTGGGGGCAGCTAAGTGGTACAATGGATAGAGCATCAGCCTTGGAGCCAAGAGGATCTGAGTTTGATTCTGACTTCAGACACTTGATACTTATTAGCTTTGTGACCTTGGACAACCACAATATCTGTCTTCCTGTCCCAAGTGTGTCTCTTGTATAAAACATATAGTTGCATTCTGATTTCTAGTCCATTCTACTATCTGCTTCCATCCTAAGGATGAGTTCATCCCATTCAAATGAACAGTTCAGAATTTTAAATGTGTGTTTCCCTTCATCCCATTTCCTTATATTCCTTTCTTTCTATATCTTTTCATCTTGTTCCTCCTCAAAAGTAAGTCTTGCTTCCAATCACTGAATCACCAGATCCATCTTCCCCCTTATCATCTCCTCCTTTATCACATCTCTTATCCCCTTTCCCTCCTATAGATAGATTTCTATACTCAACTGAGTGTGCAAATATTCTTCCCTCTTTGAACCAATTCTGATGAGAGTGAGGCTCAAACACTGCCTGCCACAACCTCCCATTTCCTCCTCCACTATAAAAGCTCTTCCTTCAAGTCTTCTTTATATGAGGAAATTTGCTCTAGTCTACCTTTCCCTTTCCCCCATGCATCCCTCTTTCTCATGCAGATTTTATTTTGGAGATCATTACAACAAAAATGAATCAAACCTATGTCCTCTATCTATGTTGATTCCTCTGATTCTGCCTTAATAACAATGAAGTTCTTAGTAATGATGTATCATTTTTCCATATTGGAATGTGAATATTTAATTCTGTTGAATCCTTTAAGATTATTCTTTCATGAGTAATGTTTTATTTTTCTCTTGAATCTTCTATTTGAATTTCAAATTTTCTATTCATCTCTGGTGATTGTTGTCCTTCATAACTGAAGACTACCATAATGTCAAATGGAAGATGATATGACTTTCATATGTTGAGAATAGTGAGGGGAATGTTGTGCAAAAAACATTCTTACTGCCTTTTCCAGAATTATCATCACCCTGTGACCTGATCTAGTAGGAAATGGGATTTCTGATGATGGTCTAGTTCGTGGCCCTTAGGATGTGGATCCCTCCCATATCAGTACTATAGCAATGCCAGGCAAAACCACAGTATAGCTAATCTGTTTCTTGATGATCTAATTGCCAGTAAGGTGACTGAATGGTTTTACTTAGCTCTGCAACTATACTCATCCTATAACCCAAAGACTTTGGTTTCCTTGGAAGCTGCCCAGTGGGTCAAGGGAATAATGGCGCCAGATCACCAGATGACATCATTTATGTTTGGAACTACAACGGTATCTGCTTCAGGTCTTGTCTTTTCATCAAGAATGCTTGGATGTCCTCTATTTCAGACCCCCTTCTTATTTTTACAAAAATTCAATATGGAACAGCCAGTTTTATTCACCAACAGAAAGGGAACTGCTAAGCAATTAAGGATCTAGAATTATTACAAACAGTGGAGTGGCTAGTATGAAGACCTTGTTGGGACATTTGATTCTTGGCTTCTGATTAGCTTTTTACTTTTCACCTTCCTTGACAGCCTAAACAACAACAAATAAATCTCCCACCCATTCCCCTCTTCCTCTTCTCCCCAAGTCTCAGGAGGAGACTCCCCATTTTTCTGCTGCTAATGTTGCCACTCTGTTTCTATAACCCAATACTTGAGGCCTTAGGAAGAAGAAAACTGCCAGCTGCCTCTCAAGACCTTTCATGTCTCAGTATTGAAGGAAGGAAGACTACCAAGAGACAGTCTCATACCAGACATAGGCTTGCCAAAGAGGTGACAAGTTGATGGACTGATTCAGGGAAGAGAAGATCATCCCTCCTCTTGTCTTCCTGAGATCAGAGTGTCAGCTTCATATTTCAAGTACAGATATGAGGAAAGACCTGAGGAACAGAGATTATGCCTTTGTTATATCCTTGGAGTTCTGGTTCAGTCGTCAATTAAAAGTGTTCTCATGGCAGACAGGAAACAATAAGAGAAATCTGATCTTCTTCTGAAGGAGTAGTGGTGAAAGGGAAGGGCCTGACATGCCTTTCTTATTTTGACTGTCATAATATCCATAGGAAAGACTTCACAGCATATTGGAGAGAGGCTAGTATTAGAATTACAGACCTGGGTTCAATTCCTATATCTATGTTTTGATCATGGGTAAGTCATTAAAACTCTGTCATTGCATCTAAGATTAGAATTAGAATTAGAATTAGAGTGTCTGTGAATTGGATGGGTGAGAGAGTTCTCATACAAAGGATATCACAAGTCTTTAAAATATGAGAAATTATTCAGATCATATCTACAAGGAGGGAAATGGCTTAAATTCTTCACATTTGTCCTTGTCTGTAACATCAATCAATCGATCAATCAATAGATATTAAGTACTAAATTAAATAGACTTTGCTAGGCAGTTGGAAAAATCGAATTTTGATAAGGCATTCTCTATCTTCATAAACCTTACAGCCTATTATTAGGATAAGACAGAAACATAGACTCCATATTGTTTTATCCATTTTTATTCTCTCAGCCCTTCAATGAATGTGTCCTTCCCTTTGACCCATAGCACCATTTTCTCACATTAAAGTCTATACCCATACTAAACCAACAAGAGGATTTTGGCTACCATTCTAAATTACATGGTTTGAGTGTTTTATCTAAACCAATACTTGTAAATTTTGGGGAAAGGGTGTCAGACTCTATGAATATGATTTAATCCAAATGACCAACTAGATCCTAAATTTCTTTTTAAAGGATAAATACAGTGGTTCAGAGGTTGATTGTATTCCCTTAATCTAGCAACAAGATTAAGCATTTACTATGTGTCAGATTCTAAACAAAGTATTGGAAATAGAAAAAAATAAGATTCAGTCTTTGTCCTCAGGGAACTGATGTTCAAATAGGGGGGAAAATATATAAATTAATAGGTGCTCAAGATTCTGGCAGTTAAGGAGTCTGCAGAAGGTGGCATTTGATCTGAGAACTGAAGAAAGCTGGAAATCTAAATCAGAGGACAGAGAGAATTCCATTCCATTTATGCATTAATATTGTTTTGCTATCCATATTACCTATAAGCAACTTGATATATACCTGCTGATCTATTTTAACCATGTCTCCTCTGTTCCCTTGTTTGAGATAACTATTGCTATTCCTGCTTTTTCTGAGTTTTTCTGGT
The DNA here is from genome assembly GCF_037893015.1 of Macrotis lagotis. NCBI lineage: Eukaryota > Metazoa > Chordata > Mammalia > Peramelemorphia > Peramelidae > Macrotis > Macrotis lagotis. The sequence continues at coordinate 43,266,762 of NC_133660.1, read as the reverse complement.
GTATATTATTTTAAGTCTCAATCAAACTTTAAGGTATTTTTTAAAACTGCATTTAATTGGATTTTGCTCCCTGTCTTCTATTTTGTGAATTCATACCATCTACATTAAAAGTAATTAATTATATATTTATCTATTAAATACTTTTTTTTTGTATTTTTCTCCTCATCCCCTTCTCTTTCCATATAAGGTGATGAAAGAAGAGAAATGTGTTCAAGAGTAGTTGTCTACAATTAAAGTAATGTACTCTTAATGTATACTTCTCCTTCTCTTGCTACCTTCACCACAACCTGATTACTACCTCTAACACTTTTTTTTTTAGTTTTTGCAAGTCAATAGGGTTAAGTGACTTGCCCAAGGCCACATAGCTAGGTAATTATTAAGTGTCTGAGGTCAAATTTGAACTCAGGTGCTCCTGGCTCCAGGGCTGGTGTTCTACCCACTGTGCCACTTAGCAGCTCCCAAATTGCAGATAACACTTTCTATCCACATAATGCTCAGTTTTAGATCTAAGCTTTAGATCTATGCTTCAGTGGTATTCTTCTTCCTAACACCATTCTTTTTTCAGTCTTTTTTTGCCTGCCTCTTTAATTGTTAATTTTGATGTGTCTCTAAATAAATGTGTGTGTATGGGTGCCTTATCGGATTCAAATAACAGTTTTTTTCTAGATTCCTAGATCAATCTACATTCTGATATTCTTAGGGAAGACTCAGAGTAAGGGCAAAGTAAGTAACATCTTAGAAACCTCCAAGACTCATCCCTATCTTTGGGGACCCAAAGTTGTAGTTCTGATTTATATGTATATATAAGATTTACATGTAAATATTAAAAGGAAAAGTTAATAAAATTATACAAAACACCGAATTATTGTGTGAGGAATTATTAAGTAAAATGTAGACATGCCAGAAATCTCTAGCAATTACTAGAGAAGGAAAGAAGATAATTCCTATCAGTGACTCATGGAACCTTTACAAAAATTTATCAGGTCCTAATTCATAAAAGCCTCATAAAATGCAGATATTTTAAAGATCTTTATTAATTATAATATTGATATTTGCATGTAGAATTTGTTGTTTTTCACTGGAATTGTAAAATTTAACCATAATATATAAGAATTTGCAGTATAGAACTCTCCTAACACTTGGGCCAATCTATGGATCCCTTGAACTGACACTTTGTTTTCTATATTTAGGAATTCTGGGAAGGAATTTTTATTTTTTTCTTTTATTTCAATATTTATGTATTTTGATTAATGTTCTTTTGGTGCACCCATAAATTTCAAGTTTCTCTATACATCCTGTTTTCAAGATCAATGTATTTTGGTTTTGTGGAGAGTTTATTTTCTTTTAACATTTTTTCCCTCTTCTATATTGTTGTTATTTTTTACAGGCCTAATCAGTTATCTTTATGCTTCTTCAGTGAGGATTGCCACTATGGTTTCAAGTTTTTCCATTTTGCCAATTTTTTCTGCTCTCCTGGACACAAATTTTGCTTTTAAAAATACTTATTAATCTTTTAAACAATTTGAGAACACTCTGTTTCATCCACTAGGCTCTCTGCCTCATCAGGTCTTGATTCATTTTTTGTTTTTCTTGCAAGTTTTCTTCATGGATTTTTTGAGGGTGCTTAGCTGATATGGGCTATATTTCCTCTTATTAAATATCCTGATGTTTTTCCACTTTTTTTTCATGTTGTGTAACTCCTAGAGCTTCAGAAATTTCAGTCATTATTCCTTGCTCATTTTTTTAGTTGGTTTTTTTTTTTGCAAGGCAAATGGGGTTAGTGGCTTGCCCAAGACCACACAGCTAGGTAATTATTAAGTGTCTGAGGCTGGATTTGAACTCAGGTTCTCCTGGCTCCAGGGCCTTGCTCATTTTTTGACTCCTTTCCCTTTGATTTCAGGTTTGCTTGAGTTTGGACTTCAAAGCTATCTCAGTCCTTTTCCATACTGAAAAAAAATCCATTTTACTATCTCTAGTGTTTGCTTTGAGTGACTTCCATGTGTGTATAACTAGCTTCAACTGGATGCCAGTTTAATTTTCCTTAGACTTAGTGGAGCACAATACACTCTTCTTGTGTGAGCATTCTGCCTCAGTTCCCTCTGTTCTTCTTTTCTCTATGTGAGTACTGGTACAGTACAAACTCTTTATAATCACAGTCAGAGTATAACTCTAACATTCTGATTTTTCCAGGAGGATTGGGAATGGTGTGTGTGGTGTTTGTGTATGTGTGTGTGTGTGTGTGTGTGTGTGTGTGTGGTGTGTGTGGTAGGGGGGAGTAAGGAAGAATTGAGGTTTTTTTTTTTAAAACAAACCTGCAGGTAAACTGATATAGTTATGCAAGAGCATGGTTACTGAATTAAAGTTAGGGATTAGAATTAGTCATTTGTGCCACTAGTTCACCGGGATTTTACTTTGTCAGAATTTTTGTTGTCATAGAGATAAAGATAATTGAAATTGATGACTTGAGAGCTTATGATAAATGGAGAAAATGTCTATTACTCCATCTTGTTGCTTATGCCACCTCTCAATACTTTTGTTAATAGAAGAGAAAAAGCAAAATTAGAATGCTACTAAAAAGACTACAGAAAGGTAACAAAAATACTAATTGAATACAAAAGCAAAAATTCTGAAAATGAAAGAAGAGATAAAATTAAAACAGAAAAAATCTACACTGAATTGATATGTAGAAGTCAGAATTTGAAAACTAATGAAATAAATTAGTAGCTAATTTATGAAAGGAAAAAATTAATAAAATGAAATTAAATAAATGTTGAAATGAAAAAGGAAAATTTACAACAGGTGAAATAGAAAGAAAAATTTCAGAAACCATTTTGTAAATCTGCAACCAAACTAATATTTTCCCCAAAGTTAATGGACCACATTAAGAGAAAAACAAGCAGCTAACTTAAATAACTTAATCTCAGAGAAAGATCTTGCATGAACCATAAAGAAAACTCTCCTAAGACCAGATTTACTTATAAATGAATTCTTTCAAATATTCCAAGAACAATCAATTCCAATGTTCTATCAATTGTTTTCAAAATAAGAAAAGTGACCTTTCACATTTGTTAAAAAAAATATTGTCCTGATAAGTATACCAAGGAAATATGAATAAAAGATAGAAAATTATACACAAATACACATAATGAATATATTGAACAATATTATAATATTGACTAAATATTAGCTAAGAGATTACAGCAACATGTTGAGTTGGTTATGTGTTATGACCGCATTGGATTTATACCAGGAAAGAATGTTAGGATTATGATTAGGGGACTATTATAAATATAAAAGATCACATTAAGAAAAAAAATAAGTCACATTATTTATCACATGTTTAAATCAATGATACAAGAAAGGCTTTTTTGACAAAATACAGTGCTCATTCATGTAAAAACATTAAAACAAATAGAAATATGATCTTTCTGTAATATGTTAAATAATATCAATCTAAAACCAAAAGCCAGCATTTTATACATATATATATATATATATATATATATATATATATATATATATATATAATAATTAAGGGTAAAGCAAGGTATAATACTAGAAATGCTAGAAATGCTAGAAAATGCTAGAAAAAAGTATTTGAAGATATAAACATAAATATATAGGAAATAAAAGTATCATTTTTGTAGAGATGATGTTTTACTTAGAAAACTTTAGTGATTCAACTAAAATTAATTAAAGAAATCATTTCAGCAAAGCAGGATGTAGAATAACCCCTAGATGTCTTAAAAAATCAGTCCATTCTACATGAAAATCTAGAAGATAGTCAAAGTAAATAAAGAATCTTAAAAATATTTGGGAGCTCAGATCCAAAGACTCAAACAAGAATACACACTCTTTATAGAAAAAAGACAGACTCGAGTAATTTGAGTTTTTAATTTCCCATGATTGGAATATTTCAAAAATAGAAAAAACAGTACAATCCAAATTTACAAATATATTTTATTCAATTCAAGATCCAAAGTGTGAATTTGTAGAACTTAAAATACAATTGTCTAAGAGTGCAGAAGATGAAGAATTTCTAAGGAAACAGTCCAAAACAAACTGAGAAGAAAGAGGACCTAATGGTATTAGATCTACAAATATACTGCAATACAAAAATTATCAAAACTAGTGTTGCTTAACAATTAGAAAAGCTGGTTAGTGGAATAGAGATCTATGTAAAGATTTTTGAATAAATAAAACCAATGCAATTAGAATTAGAAGAGAAAAAGTTATTTGGGAAGTGAAACTTGACAGCAATCTCTTCCGATAAGGTATGAACATGGAGTTCTCAACAAAAAAAGATGCAAGTTGTCAACAACCATATGAAAAAATGTTAAGTAAGAGAAATGCAAATTAAAACAATGCTGAGACTCAATCTTGCATCTATTAGTTTGATAAAGAAAAATTACGGTTACCAGAGGGAATGTGGAAATTCAGACACACTAATGTATTGCTGTGACTTGATCTAGTCAATTTGCAAATAAAAGTCATTTCAATAATTTGTTATTATGCAACTAAAAGGCACTCAACTGTACTACCAAGTGACACAGTGATAGTAGTATCACAACCTCCCCCCCCCCCAATAAAAACATATAGGGGGGAAAGGATACATTTGTTCAAAATCATTTAGAGCAATATGAAAGGAGGGGCTTAGATCAAGAGGTTTGTCTCGGCAATGAAGATCATCGCTTCATCAGAGAGTGGGAAAAACAAAGAAACATTGTATGCTTATATCAGGGATATATAATATGAGGAGTTTGAAATATAAGGTAACTTGCTGCCAATTACTGCAATTCTTTGTTGAAGTATGAGGTATTGAGCTGAGATAATATGTGGAATGGGCGGCTAGGTGGTACAGTGGATAGAGCACCGGCCCTGGAGTCAGGAGTACCTGGGTTCAAATCCGGCCTCAAACACTTAATAATTACCTAGTTGTGTGGCCTTGGGCAAGCCACTTAACCCCATTGCCTTGCAAGAAAAAAACCCTAAAAAAAAGATAAAAGAGATAATAGGTGGAATAAAGGATCCTGTGGGAAGTTTGGGATAAGAGATTTGGAATAACCACTATAGTAAGTGGAATAGATAACTATTTAGGGAGGAGTAGATGTATTCCTTGCTACTGTATTTAACTCAGCTTGGTTTCATGACTTCTTCTGCCTCCATTCAACAGTCTGTGGGTAGGAACAAATGAAGTGGGTGATGAGAGTAAGCCAGGGTTGGAGTTCGATAAAATTTGATCAATAATGAGACAAGGGAATGGAGAGTGGCGAATTGAACTGGGACACATGAAGGTCAAAATTGAGGAGGGAGAAAAGTATAGCTGGAGCATGGATGACCTAAAAAAGGATTGAGGGTTGCAGTAATGAGAGGATAATGGGAGGAGAAGCAGATCATAGGTTCAGGAGTAATGAAATATGGAGAAAGATGGAGTGACAAAAAAATAATGCTCACATAAAGGAATTTCACTTTCTCGAATAGAGAAATGTATATAAAAACAGTCTGTATCATGCACAGCATTAGGAACAATGGTTTTTTATTTCTTTTTTTTCCCATTATAACTTGTCATCTTCTTTGACTGAGAGATGCATCATGATTGAAGATATAAAGAGATAGGTTTAATTATCCTATTACTCTTTCATCGTCCATGTTGCTGATCTTGTTAATAAACATAGTATTCTATATTTTGTATTTCCCCAACATATAGCATGCTGCCATTACTAACAGTCTCCAAAAATAATATGGAATGGTTAGAAAGACATGAATTAATGAATGCAATGTAGAAAAGTATAAGACATCTCATTAAAAAAAGTGATTTAATAGATATTTGAATTTTTCTCCAAAAAAGAGAAAACTTTTAACACTTTGGATAATATGTGATTTACTCTTCAATTTGAAGATCTGAAAATTGGAGCTAGGTATGTGCATAAGCATGTATGAATATGTGCATAAATGTATGCATATCATGTGTCTTACATTCTCTTAATTACAGTAGTTTTCAAAAATCCATTTTGTTTTCTCCTTCAGTTCCCTGGCTCTTGGCAGGATACATCAGGAGAACACCTGTTGTCTACTTATAGAGAGAAACACCTGTCAGTGCAACCACTAAAGACTGACATGGAGCCTGTCAATATCCTCTTGGGAATCTTGGGTATTGTGGGGATAAAGGAACAGGCACCTGTTGGGGACCATTGGAGTCTGAATGACAGCTTATTGACTTCTGACAGATGATGTCAATAAATCGCTCCTTCCCTACCTCCCTCCCAACTGGGATTGGAGGTCTGAGCATCTGTTGAGAGGCAACGTTTAGCAGATTTTTTTAAGAATGTGGGGTTCCTTTTTGGAGTAGAACATAGTGGTACAAATCCTAAGCATGAAATTGGGAGTGTATTTGCTTGTTTGATTTTTGGGGGTTACGTTGTATGAGTGTGGAGAAAGAAAAGTGAGATTGTAGAGAGAGGAAAAACAGCAAAATAATAGGAAAGGAAGGAGGGAGGAATAAAAGAAAAAAGCGAGAGGGGGTAGAGAGAAAGACGGAGGAAGAGAAAGAGAGGGAGAGTGAAAAAGAAAGGGAGGGAAAGAATAAGGGACAGAGAGGAGAGAATAGACTTGGAGATTTAAAGAGAAATTCGGGATTTTTTGTCAGCTTTTCAAAAGAGGTGATAGGATCTTGATTTGGCATCAAATTCCTTCATTTTACAAATGAGTTAGAGATTGGGAGAGATGACTTGTTTAAGGGAATATAGGCAATTGAGTAGCAGATCCAGGGTTTGTACCCAGAATATCTGGCTCTGTTTATCATAATAAACAGTCCTTACAAGTTGTTTTTGAAAAAAGAAAAAGAAAAAAAGCAATTCAACATAATAGAATTTTGACTTGGAATCAGATAGACATACATTTATTCAAATCCACCACTGATGCCTCTTTTTTAGCCACTTCATCTCGCCTTAGTGTGATTAGTTTGGATTCATTAAATTTCTCCATCCATACTTCTTGAAAACCTTGAGTAGATGAGTGGCCTAGCACAAGGAAAGAATGTAAATTGTGCTCTAGAGGCAATTTCATTGTCTTACTGTCCTCTTCATTAGCAATTTCGAGATTCAAACCATTTCAGCATCTTAGTCTTTTAGTTTCCCAGAATTTCTGTTTTTGTTGAATTCTCCTGGGCTGAATTACCTTTTAGAGAGTTAAAATTTTCATTTTTTTTTGCAAGGCAATGGGGTTAAGTGACTTGCCCAAGGCCACACAGCTAGGTAATTATTATTAAGTGTCTGAGGCTGGATTTGAACTCAGGTACTCCTGACTCCAGGACTGGTGCTCCAGGGCCGGTGCTCTATCCACTAGCATGTCATTATTAAAGGATATATCCAGGAGGATAAATTATTCGAGATTTGAAATTTTTTTCTTCTTTTTTTTTGTTGTCAAGATATAGTTTGGCAATTTAGACTAATCAAGTAGGATATCTTCCCTTGAAGAGAAGCCATAGATATTGGATATTGAAAAAATAAAAGGTAACCAAGCCAAGTACAGCAACCAAGGCACATAGGACCTTTTTTTTTAACACCACCCACATGAATAGCCCCTCCAGGTGAATTTTCCCTTTTTTTTTCTCCCCACATCTATCATATATACACAAACCACTGATATTTTCACAGCCTGCATTCACTGATTTTTCTGGAAGAGTTTCTCCACCTAAGGCACTAGAGAATAACTAGAAATAGTTCAAGGTAGAAGTTGAAATGATTCAAAGCTAAAAGCTTTGGGAGCCTGCCCCATAACTGGGATTCTGTTATGTCAGTCTGTCAAAAAGCATTAATTAAAGGTTGAATGGTGAAGTAGGAAATTCCATGGCCCGATTTTATCACCTTAGTTTATTTTTGTATTTATGTGAGAATAAAATGAGTTCTAGTGCTTCTTAAGATGACCATTCCTTGTCTATTTTTTTTAAATAGATTTAAATTGTTCCAGGATGCTCTTTGTATTGTTTTGTCCTCCATCACTTTGGCTCATTCTCCTGTTCCCTTCCCTTCTGTGTGGGAGGTGGAAACTGAGAAGAGGTGGTTAACCAGGAAAAGAAGAAAGTTATCTCTATCATCTCTACCTCTTCTTTTTTTTTTTGTCTGTTCCAATGACAATTCTCATTTCCTTTGTGAATACTCTGGTAAAATTAATACTAAAGTCTAATAGGGCAATTTGGTAGAGCTGTATCTTATTGTTTATTGTATCCATACTTAGTAAAGTAAAGTTAAGCCCTGTTTTGGGGTCCAAGTTTTCTTTTAGTTTTGCCAGGAGAGCTAATGAGAAGCTGGTATTTAAGGATTTGGGTTCATTCTGGATCATACAGGAAAAGTTTTTGTTTGTTTTTTCCTTCAGTTAGAATGCCTACAGCATTTTGAAAACAGGTACAACTGATATAAAATAGATTCACGTCATCCAAAGTTGGTGGAGATCTCTGCCCTCTAGTGGACAGGAGGAATTCCTCAACATTTATCTACCTGAGAAAGTCTCTCTATTCATTTTTAAGAGAGGGATAGGAAGAAGAGAGACCTTTTGAAAGGCAACTAATACGTCCATAATTAGAGCAGGGGAGACTGATGGGAGAAGACTGGGAAATCCAAGGGGGAAAACATGGGCACTATAGTGAGGTTTTGGGAACTGAATGGGGGCAGGGGCAGGGGGTCTCTGCAAAGTGGTTCTAAAGGAATTGTCTAGAGAAAAAACTCTTGGCTTAAAATGAGGAGCCAGGAAGAAGTCATACTGCATATACACAAAGGGTAGTAACCATGTCAAAGATAATCACTTGTCAGGCACCTTCTATGATTCCGTGTTAAATAAATGTTATCAATACATCTTGCCCTGGAGAAATACATAGGTAGTAAAATAAAATGAATGAAATCAACAAGAAGATATTTATCTCAAAAGAAGTCAAAGATGGGAAGAGTCCCTATAGACATGTAACATATGTTGTTTCCTCTCCAAGAGCCAAGTCTGCTTTGTCACCCCACAAGGTTCCAGGGTATCAAGGAGGAGGTCATGTTTGTCTAACCCCATTGACTTGAGTGTCCACTAGCTGTACTAACTTCATTTTAGAGGCTACTCACTAGCACCTTAGTTCCATTTAAACATGCAGAATCTGATAACTTTTAAAAAAAAACAGATCTTTACTTCAAAGATAAAGCAAGAACAAAGTACACTCATTTCTTCCAATACCTCCAGGGCATGCTCTTCCTTATAAAGCAGCTAATTCTCTGGAGAAATAGGCTAAAAATTCAGTTGGTTCTTGGTTCTTACAAAGTATGGGTTCTACCAAGTTTGTCTCCAAAAGTGGCATGTCTTTGGGATGAATCCTTTTCACAGCTACCACTAGGCTGGGATCCCAAAATTCACACCCAAAGGCATCAGTTGGTTGAGCTGTGAAACCTGTCAAATCCTAAAACAAATCAAACTCATGAATTGGGGAATAAGGCATCTTTAATTGAGATAACAGGGTGGCAAACTGCCACATCAGCAGAGTCACAGTAAAAGTTTTTTATACTTTTAGGAGAAAGGGAATGGGGGCAAGGGGTCACTGTTGGCAAGCTGGACAAGTATTCTGGTTAATTTACCCTCTATGATCTAACTTGCCATAAATCTCAATGAATTAGACAAGGATATTGGAAGCTGAGATTCAGTTCATGATTTTTTTTTTTTTTTTAGGTTTTTGCAAGGCAATGGAGTTAAGCGGCTCACCCAAGGCCACACAGCTAGGTAATTCTTAAATCTCTGAGACTGGATTTGAACACAGCGACTCCTGACTCCAGGGCTTGTGCTCTATCCACTGCACCACCTAGCCACCCCCAGTTAACGATTTTTTAACAAGGTAAAATTTTAGGGTGGGTACTTAGGATGTAGTTCTGCTCAACCAAATCAAGAATAGATAGTTTAAACATAGTAATATAAGGATAGAATTCTGACATTATTAGGCTTGTTAAGAACAATGACAGGTAATGGGTAGAATTATTTTATATTAACAATATTTCTATCATTATATTAACATTTTCCTGTCACACTTATGAATTTTGAATCCTAGATTCTTCTGGCTCATTCTTTGGAGTAAGGTGGAGGCTCTACTCCTTAGAATGGAAATCAATAAATAAAAAAAATCAAAAACTAAAATCTTCTCAGGGGTGGGTGGGTGAATATTATGCTTTCAGAGGCACTGAGACCTTTCCCCTGATAGCACAGTCAATCAAAAGATCTTTCTTAGAGAAGAATGAGGAAAAAGGAGGTTGAAACTGAGTCTTTTTTGAAAACACTCATTGTCTCAGCTAAAAAGTTCATTAAAAAAAAACAACCTTCCAATAAATACTGTGTTTAAACAATGGAAACTAGGTACAGAATGTCTGTTGTCTCCTCAGGGTAGTTATTTTACACATCATCATGATTAATAGGGAAGCATCTTATATAGAAATATGGCATCTGAGCAAGCTGTTGGGGTCCTCACATGTTTTAGACTGCCATTTTGTACATAATTATTGATAGTTACAATTTTTGTGAGGCAAAGAACTAATCACAAAATGATCCCGATCAGCTGGAAATTGGAAAAAGTCCTCATATATGAATGTTATGAAATATTATTTTGCCATAAGAAAAATGACATGACAAATTCAGAGATACATGGGAAATTTGTATAAGTGAGATGAATTAAATCAAGAGGACAATTTTCACAATGCTATGAAGGAGAACAATGTCTCAAATGCTTTGATTTACTTCATTTTATATTTTTAAACAAAGTGAGAGCTTCCATAGTAAGAAAGGAGTGGAAGTGACTTAGTAGGTAGGAGCAGAGATGTAAACGAAGAGGGGAAAAAAGAGTATAAGATAATAAAACTTCACAGTAGAAAAGAAACAGAAATTTTTATTACATTCATTTAAGTTTAAAATAGAATTTTGATTTTTCTTTGCTTTCTTTTGTTTTATGAATTTTTAATTCATTTTAACTTAAATCCAAAATGAGCAAATAAAGAACATTTCCCTGTACAATGAATAACATGAAAGATTTCTATATAATACAATAAATTTCCATTTCAAGAAAACCTATATAATAAAAATTGAATATTGTTTGAAAGCTACTCAGATTTTCTTTGCTCAAGTTTAATATAGACTTTCAGAAAGTGGTAAAAGAAATTCCCAAGCTTTACTTTTATTATTGATGATTGCTGTATTCATCATTTAAAATAAATTAAATTGAAAGTTATAATGCTAAAATGCTATTATATTAAAATATTTAAATGGTATTTTTTATTATTTAGTTATTGTAAATCCTTACATTCAGAAAGGCCAGAAGTTTCTCTTTAGGATGGATTACTTTTCTCTGATTACTTAAGCCCAGAAGGTCATTTTAAAATGTCTATTAAATGAATAAAATTCCCTGCTTTGTTTTGAAGGAAATTACCTAAGACAAAAGACAGTAATAAAAGCATAATAAATAAATTTGTAGATAAACTATTTGAAATGATACATTTGCCTTTTCAACTGTCTTCATGAAATTACTATTATTTTCACTGCTAGAAGATATTTAAAGGCAACCAGGGTCAGTAAGTAGTTTGCTGACTTCTCTGTGTTTAAATCCTGTAACAGGTGCTACAGCTCTCCATGTGTACAAATCTGTAGAATTAACTTGTCTATTTTTTGAAACAAATTAGCTGGGTTTGAGCTTCAGGTTACCAACTCAGAATACCTTTATAGAAGTCATCTGGTTATTATAATATTTAAAACTATTTGTTCAAAAAATCACAAAAAATATGTCTCAGTTTCTTCACCTGTAATAATCTTGTCTGGTTTTATAGATATGTCAAAATCATTAATTCTATTTAAAAACAAAAACCTTTGAAATCAGAATAATTAGAAGGAAGCAAGCTTGAAAACAACAAAAAATACAATTATGTAAAAGATATTGCACATATAATATATGATAGGTGATTCTTGAACAGACACAGACTTGTTGGAATGTAACATGGATACATATATGGTCTGGGATCATTCTCTTTCCAAAGGAAGTCTTGCCTTTGTGGAAATCAGAAAAGCATGTGACTAAACACTCATTATTTTACTTTCGTATTCCCAAGAAGAGTATTGGACTAGAATTCCATCTACATACAATACATTAAATATTTGTAGTTTGTGGTTCGATGCTCTTTTAGGAATTCAGAATAAAGCCACTATCCCCATCATTCTAAAGGAGAGTCTAACCCATCTAACTTCTTCCCATCTAACTCTGGCTACACAAGAGATAGTTGCAAGTAAAAAACAACATATTTACCCAAAAAGCAGAAAATAAAAAGTCATGGAAATTATAAAGATTAAAGTAATTATAAAAATTAAAAAAAATTAATTGAGCTCTTCTTCAATTTAGAAGCAAGATACAATCTTTAGGAAGAATAATGTCTTTGTGCAAGTCTTCTCTTAGATATTTCTGGGACATAGAAATTAGTAATCAAGGGAAATTTAGAAGATGGCATTGCCCATGTGTTCAAGATTCTAAGTGACCCATTTGCCATGCAAAACTTTATACCTTCTCCCTAGTACATCTCTGTTAAACCCTCCAAACTTCTACAAAGTCTCTCCATACTTATGTAGTTTTGGGGGGTTCAAAGGTCTCCCAGACAATCAGGAGTCACAGCTCTTTCCTATGTAGCACTAGAGGATTACTTTTCCAGGGACCTCCACGTTGTCTTTGGGTAGGAGTATTACACACAAAGTATTCTAAAAATTCTTCAAAGTGCTAATCAAATAACTACAAAATGTTTACATTAACATAGTAATCACTGATATAACATTTAGGTAAAATATGAGGAAATATTCCTTCAGAGATATTGAAAATTATTTAAAAGTTACTTTTTTTCTAAAAAAAAAAGATCCCTTCTGATATTATTAGAGTCAAAAATTTAAACTCATTTTTCTAGTTTCCCCTATCACATTTTTAAAAATTATTGTATAGTATAAACTGCATACTATTCTGTCTGGAATTGTTAGATGGCCCAATGGATAGAGTACAGCATCTGGAATCAGAAGGACTAATCTCCCTATCCTAGACCCCTGGCCCTGGAGTCAGGAGGTGCTGAGTTCAAATCCAGCCTCAGGCACTTACTAGTTGTGTGACCCTGGGCAAGTCACTTAACCCTGATTGTTTCCAAATTCATTGAAGATACTTAATTAAATCACTCAGCACTCCTTCCCAATTCCTCTTAAGCACTATAAACAGAATACCATTTAAACCAGAGAAAACTCAATTATAGTTGCCTGAGCTCAGATAGGAAGACAAACTCATCTGGAATGGGAACACATCACTAGGAAAGAATGTGCTTTTCTTTCTTTGCCCAGAGGTGACGCTTTCACTCTTTATGGATCAGTGGAGAGGGTACTGATCTTGAACCCAGGAGACCTTAGTCCCAGACCTAAGGTCACACAGCCAAGTAAGTATTAATTGTCCGAGGCTGGGTTTGCACTCAGGTCCTTCTGTCTCCAGGGTTGGTGTTCTATCCCCTGCATCACCTAGCTGCCCCTCACATTGTACATTCTTAATAAACATCTGTTTCCTTATTTCCATGTGAAATGTGGAAGGGGGGGGGAAAGATATTTTATTTGAAGGCTATATTTCACAAGGTATTTCTGTCATAAATAGCGCAATTATGTTGGTTGACATATAGAAAAATGACAGCTCTCCATTTAAAAAACAAAGGTGCTGAAATGTTGAAAGCTATGAAAAAAATGACTACCCATATCTTCCCATTACTAGAGCAATATTGCACAGACACTTATAATGTTTATTACATAAGTAATAGCAGCAATATTTCCTCAAGATAACAGACACCTGTCATACAATGCTACAATGCAGAATAAGACCTCAAAAATCACACTCTAATTGTCCAGTGAATAGAATACAAAACATTTTTCTCCAGAGATTGGGGCTGCTTTCTTCACATGAAGTCTATAATAAGGAACTTTTCTCATGTTAGAGTACTTTAAATATTTGTTTTTAATATATATATATATATATATATATTTTTATTTCACCTTCCTTTTCAAATATGTCACTCCTTTTTTTTTTGTCTTAGCTCATTTCATCCTTGTCTAATAGACAAATTATTTACTCATCTCTTGTAAAAAAGAACAAAAAGAAAGGATTTTGTAAAAGACCATCAATCTCATCATTCAAGCCTTGGCGTGAATGAAAGTTATGGCTTTCTAGATCAAGTACTCTTACCTCTATTAGGAAGGGAGGGAGGTGAACTTTTTCACCTTCTCTTTGGGACCATGCTTGGTTGTTTCAATGTACAACATTCAGGGCATTTCTTGTTCTCTACTTTTATCTTGCTTGACTCGTCACGTATATAATTTTTCTGACTAGAAATTTATATATCTTCCCACACATCTCTGAAATCTTCATAAAGAATATATTTTTCCCCTAAAGAGAAAATATTCCCTTATGAAAAAGTTGATTTTTTCTTGTTACATACCGAGTTCAACCTGAGTTCAATTCACTTTGTTAATAATCATATTCTACATTATACGGCGCTAATGCTTTGTGAAGTAGATTGTGCAATTATTGTTGTGCCAATATTGTTGTGCCAATTTTATAAGTGAGAAATTTGAGACATGGAGAAGTAATTTGCAATTCACATGACCAGTGAATAGTACAGACAGGACTTGTGATCTGGTTTTATTACTTCCAAATATCAAAGTCTGTCCTGTTTAATTACCACTTGTTTGCTAGAACTACAATAAAGATGGAGAGATGAACCCACCCAGACTCTGATCTGATCTTAAAACATTTAAATTGGTTTTAATTTTACTCAAACAGCACAAGTTCTAAAGAAAACTGTAACTCATTTTCCTAGATAGAGAATTGAGGCAAAGGAAAAATGGGTTCTTGTCCTAGCATTGCCATAAATTAGTTCTGTAAAGTCGGACAAGGCATTCAGTCTTTCTAGACCTCAGATTTTTGCATCTGGACAATAAAGAAATAAGTCTTGGAAGAATTCCAAAGTTCTTTCTATTTCTAAAAAGCTATGATTCTAATTTTAAAACAATTAAAAATGTCATGTAGGTGAAGCATAACACAACAGAACCATTTTTCTCCCTTTCAGGAGATAACATTTTATTGACCATCTTTTTTATTTTTTTCAAAATAAAAAACATTTTCATGTGCATAGTAAAACATGAGAGAATTTATAAAATAAACCAACAAATTTTGTTTTCAAGAAAGTTTATATAATAAATATTAAATGTTGTGTTCATAATTGTCCATTTTTTTGCTTCCTCCTAGCTTTTCTTCTCTTCTCTGCTGTGCACTGTTTATTTTTTCCCAGGTCCTCTCAGATGAATATAATTAAGCATGGATATATATATATATATATATATATATATATATATATATATATATATATATAGTTATGTATATAACACCCATACATACACCCATATATAAAGACATTTTTATTTGACTACTCTTTAAAAATTAATAAAACCATTTTTCTTTAACCTATACTATTTTAGATTTAATTTCTGATCAAAATGTTAAATTCTTTAACTAGAAATCAGTGTTGCTTTTGTTGCTTTGGGCTAATTTCCTGTTCAATGAAAAGATATATTTGCAACAGACTATTTTGCTTAAGTTTACCAGATGATAAATAACAAGGATAAAACAAGGTGAGACAAAATAAAGTGAAAGAATATTATTCCAAGAAATATGGGATTTTAGAGCTTGTTAGAGTGCTTTTGTTTGCTTTCCCTTAATTTTTTTTGACTTTCCTAAATAAATTTGAACTGATTCTTGATCCATTTCCTTTTTTAAGGGCATGAATGCCTTCTATTTTCACTGTGCCATATTTTAGCCATTGGGAATGTTCTGTAATTGTAGAATTCCTCCAGTTCGCAGCCAAATTTCTACTGCAGTGCACTTCACAAGAAGTGATGTGTGAACAGAATGAAAGCCTGGAAGGTGAGAAGCACTTCTACCATACAGCAGTGAACTTCTCTGTGATCGGAAATACTAGTAAATATCAGTATTCCCTGCAGTCTGTTTTTCAACATTCTAATTCAAGAAAATTTGACTTGTTTCTATTCTTCTTTTATAGAAATAAAGCTCCAAAATAAGGATGTAATGCAACTTATTTCAGTGCAGATAACTAGCATACCTAAAGGAATCCCATGGGAAGAGACACTATAAAGGAAAAACACAAGAGGAATGAAGACTAGTAACATAATTCCAATGAAATAGCCAAAAATGAAGGAAGGAAAGAAGGAGGAAAAGGGAAAAGGAAGTTAAGGAGAGAAAAAATGAAGGGTAAAAGAAAGGAAGGAGGGAAAGAGAGAACAAAGAAAGTA
Source organism: Macrotis lagotis (assembly GCF_037893015.1). NCBI lineage: Eukaryota > Metazoa > Chordata > Mammalia > Peramelemorphia > Peramelidae > Macrotis > Macrotis lagotis. Next base: position 43,250,394 of record NC_133660.1, on the reverse strand, counting down.
CAGAAAAAAGGAGGGAAGGAGGGAAGGGAAGAAGAATAGTAGGAAAGAAGAAAGGAAGGAAGAAAGTCAGAAAGGAAAGCAGGAGAGAAGGAAGGAGAGAAGGGAAGAAAGGAAGGAAGGAAAAGAATGAAGAAAAGAAGGAGAGAGGACATAATTCTGATGAATAACAAAAAAATGGGAGGAAGGAAAGAAGGAGCAATGGGAAAAGGAGGTAAAGAGGGGAAAATGAAGGAATGAAAAGGAAAGAAAAGAAAGAAGGGGGAAAGAAGAAAGAACAGAAAAAGGAGAGAAGAAGGGAAGGAAAGAAAGGTAGGAAGGAAGGAAGGAAGGAAGGAAGGAAGGAAGGAAGGAAGGAAGGAAGGAAGGAAGGAAGGAAGGAAGGAAAGGAGGAAAGAGAGGGAAGAAAGGAAGGATGGAAGGAAAGAGGGAGGAAAAAGAGAGAAGAAAGGAAGGATAGGAAGGAGGGAATGAGGGAGAAAGGGAAGAAGGAGGGGAAGAAGAAAAGAAGCAAGTATTTATTAAATGCCTGTTATGTGCCAGACACTATGCTAAGCATCTTATTAATAGTATCTCATTTGATCCTCACAAGAGCCCTCTAGGGTAGGTCCTATTATTGTCCCCATTTTATATTGAGGAAACTGAGACAGACAAAATTTTAGTGATGCAACAGGTAAATATATGTGACTGAAGTTGAACTTTGAATTCTTTACTCTAGGTTCAGTGTGTCACTTAGTATTCTTTAGATAGGTAGATGATAGCTAGATAGATGAATAAATGAGTGGGTGGCTTAAATAGATATAGTAGATAAATCAGTGGATCAATAGGTAGATAGATAATAGAGATAGATAGATAGATAGAGAGATAGATAGATAGATAGAAGATAGATAGATAGATAGATAGAAGATAGATAGATAGCAGACAGACAGATAGATAGAAAGATAAAGTGATAACAGATGGATTGATTATAGTAGTATCCAAATAAGACTTAAAAACCCTACCCTTTAGTATAAGGACACTGATCAAGAAGGCAGACACTAAGTCCTCATTTTGAGGAGAATATGGATCTATTGCAATTGGAACACAAAAGGAAATGATAATTAAAGAAAAATATACAAAAGTGGAATGGAATGAACATAGAAGAATATCAGAAAGACTTAAAGCTTACAGAATAAAACACATTTGATGCAAAAGTCAACATGATCATTTTGAGCTATATTTAGAGCAAGAACAAGAAAAGAATAAAATTACCAGCCTAAGACAGATAATAGTCAGATAATAAATTACAGAAGGAAAATGAAACTACATAGTTCATATTTGTTTCTGTCCTTCCTACCAAAAATAATCATTTTCAAACTGGGAAAGATAATATATATATATATATATATATACATATATATATATATTTAAGAATATATTAAGACTATATTTAAGAAGTCTAGTGAAGTAAGAAGATGGTAAAAACTTCAAATCTGCCATATTAATTGTCAGATGAATTACATACATTTTTTGTAAGTTTAGAGTAAACAGAGTATTAAAAAGTCAGATATGTTCAAAGTTCTCCGGTTTTCAAGAAAAGGAAAAGAGGTAGAGCCAGGAATGCATGTAGTTTGACTTTCATCTCTGACCAAATTCTAGAATAAATTGATATTGGGTATTTAGGGAAAATGCTGAAAACATGTCACTCTCAAACTACTGTCTTTAAAAAATATAAATTTGTACATATTAGCATAATATAGAATATTTAAATAGTTCTATCTTTAAAAAATTGAACAAATCAAAAATGAACTTTAAGAAAAAATCCTCAGGATGGAAGGAAAGAGGGAGGAAAAAGAGGGATTTAGAAGCGAATTCTACCAAACATTAAGGAACAATTTATCCTACTGCTATGTAAATAATTTTAAAAAATAAGTAAAGAAGATTTCTTATTAAATTCCTTTTACTATGCATGATTGGCTTTTGATACCTAAATTGGGGATGGTAAAAACAGATAAAGAAAAAGACCATTTTTGTAATAAATATTGATACAAAAAATTTAAATAAAATATTAGTAAGAAGATTACAGCAATATGTCACAAGGATCATACACTATGACCAGGTGGGATTTCTATCAGGAATACAGGCTTATTAAATATCAGGAAAATTATCAGCATAATTGACCATACAAATAATAAAACCAACAGAAATCATATAATTATCTCAATAAATATAGAGTTTTTGACAAAATACACTTGTTTAAAAATATGAGAAAGCATAGGAATAAATGGAATGTTCCTTCAAATAAGTAGCATTTATCTAAAAAACAAGAGCAACCATTATCTGTGATATGGATAAACCAGAAGCCTTCTCACTAAAAACAAGGGCTAAACAAGGATGTCTATTATCACCACTATTATTTATTATTGCATTAGAAATTCTATTTATAGCAGTGACACAAGAAAAAGAAATTGAAGGAATAAAAATAAACAAGTAAATAAAGCTATCACTTTACAGATATGATGATATTCTTAAAGTACTCTAGAGGATTAATTAAAAACCAGTTGAAACAATTAACTTTAGCAAAGGTGCAGGATATGAAATAAACCCACACAAATCATCAGCCTTAGTATACACTACCCCCAAAATACAGGAGAAAGAAAATAGAAAGAAAAATTCCAACTAAAATAACTGCATACTATGTAAAATTGTCTAATTTTACTATAAAACTGAGAGTTTACCTGTCAAGACAAACCTAGGGAACAATATGAACACAATTAGCAAAACCCTTTTCACATAAAGATAGATCTAAGCAATTAAAGAATTGTTCATAGGTAGTCTGAACCATATAATAAAAATGACTATTCTACCTAAAGTAATTTATTATTCAGTGTCATGCTAATTAATTTACCAAGGAATTATTTCATAAAATTAGAAAAATAATAACAAAGGTCATCTGGAAGAACTAAAGGTCAAGAATAATAAAGGAATTAATCTTAAAAAAAGCAAAGGAAGCTGGTAATCATCAAAGCAATCTGGTACTGGCTAAGAAATAAAGTGGTGGATCAGTGGAATAAATTAGGTATATAATGCACAGTAGGAAATGATTATGGTAATCCACTACTTGATAAACTCAATGATCTAAGCTTTGAGGGCAAGAACTCACCATTTGAAAAAAAATTGCTGGGAAAACTAGAAAGCAGTTTGACAGAAATTAGGCATAGATCAGCTTCTTACACCTATATAGCACAATATAGTCAAAATGGATAAATTATCTAGAGATAAAGGATGGTACTATAATTAAATCAGGGGAGGGTGGAAAAATTTTCCTGTCACATCTGTTGATAAGGAAATAATTTATGACAGATAAGAAAGAGGGGATCACGGTAAGTAAAATGGACAATTTTGATTACATGAAATTTAAAAAGTTTTGCACAAAAATACTAATGCAGTCACAATTACAAGGAGAACAGGAAACTGGGAACACTTTATAGCAAGTCTTTTGAAAAGGGTCTCATTTCTCAAATATAGATAGCTAAATCAAGTTTATTAGAATAAGAGCCATTCCCTATTTAATGAAAGATATGAACAAAATGTTTTCAGAAGAAATCAAGATAGTAACATAAATAGTAACATAAACATTCTCTAAATCACTACTGATTAGAGAACATCTCTGAGGTGATAACCTAACAACTATCAGATTGTCTAACATGTCAGAAAAGCAATGTGGCAAGTGATGTGAGGAATATGGAAAAATTAGAATACAAATGCACTGTTGGTACAATTTTGAACTGGTAATATGCCCAAATGGCTAAAAAACTGCTCACACTCTGACACAGCAATACAACTAACAGGGCTGTATACAAAAAAATCAAAGAAAAGGGTAAAGAATTATAGGCAAATATATAGATATATTTATAACAGCTCCTTTTGTGCTGGCAAAGAATTAGAAATTTGAGTGAAGGCTGCCCCCTTAACTAGGGAATGGCTGAACAAGTTGTGATATATGATTGTGAATGAAATACTCTTATGTTATAAGAAATAATAAGGGGGTGATTTCAGAAAAATGGAAACAGCAAAATTTCTATGAACTTAAACAACATGTTGTGAGAAGAACTGGGAGAATATTGTACATAGTACCAGCCATAGTGTTCAAAGAATTAGCTATTTTGACTAATGCAATATTCCAAGAAAATTCCAAAGCACTCATGATGAAATATGCTATCCAACTCCAGAGATTGAGCTGAAGGACTATGAGTATAAATCAAAGTATATCCTTTTCTTTTTTTTTTCTTTTGCAAATGGCTAATATGAAAATTCACCTGTATTCACATGCTTGCTTTCTTAATGGATAAGGGAGGGACCAGAAGGGAGAAGATCGTATGAACTTAACATTTTTTTAAGTATGATAAGTGGGTAGATAAATAGATGAATAAATTGTTGCAAAAATAAGAAAAGCATCTATAAAAGCATTGTTTTGCAGGTCAGAGGGAAAAGTCCTATCATTCTTCAGATACAGGGCAAAGAAGATGGCAATGCCTCTTCCTTACTATCATTTCCACTGATAGTATCATAATCCACTGATAGCATTCATTTATAGAATTTAATCAAGTGCCAAGGACTTTGGTGGCAAAAGCTTTTTTTCCTGAGGTTTTAGTAGATAATAATACAGCACTTTTAGCAGCTGCCAAGTTCCACTGCCACAGTTCTCACTTCCTAGGATGATGGCTATAAGGACAAGGTAGGATCTGCCACCCCCAAGCCTCTTGATTTTTCCTGCTTGTAAGTGGTAATTTGTCAACAATTGCTTTTGATGATGTTGATGATGACAGTTTCTCAAGCTTTGGGATTCAGAGTCCTGAGCAATATTCCTCTGAAGAAAGTGGTGATTGAGGTGGAAGTACAAGAAAGTCAGCAAAAACTGACTCAAGCCTCCTTCAAAGAACCTTGCTACTAGAATGGATAGGACAGAGTTTAAAGTAAATTTAAATAGAAGCTGAGTGAATCTATGATATGTGAACACCTAACTTCCCTCAATGAGTTCAAACCACTAAACTCAAACAAACTATATTCTTAGGAACCAATGGATGTTTTTTTTCTCTAATTGATATTTTATTTTATTTTCCAATTACATGTTATGAAAGTTTTTCAACATTCATTAACATTAATTTTTTATTTTACATAATTTTCTTCCACCCTTCCCTTAGCAGCAGTCTAGTGACATTGTATATGTACATTGGTGCTGACATATTAGTCATTTTCTATATGAAAAATTAGGAAAAGAAAGAAAAAAATACGAGAGAAATTGTTAAAAAGTGAACATAGTGTTCATTCAGATTCTATAGGGGTTTTTTTTTATTGGTTTGTTTAGATGCGAATTGCATTGTACATAACAGGTCTTCCAGAATTGTCCTAGCTCTCTGAACTGCTAAGAAGATGCTCTTGCTAAGTCTCTGCACAATTATTTTAGGAAAAAATGATGAAGAATCAGCATTTGATAAGCCCCAAAATATGATCTGCATTGGTAATAATAATACTTTATTAGAGAAGATTTGCTGAGAAAAACTGAAAACCTATGTTTGGAAGAAAAAATAACTCTGTTAAGATCACAGGAACAATAAAAACATTTATTGCCACCAATGTCCTCAACACTGGCATAAATGAGAGAAACTGATATTTGTAAAGTGCCAACATTTACCAAATCTGGGGCTTGGATCTGTAACTGAGTAACCAGAAGTGAGAGCATGAACCAGCTGGCCCTAGAGTTCTGCTACTCTATTCTTGAAGAATCGTTTGGCTAACTAACTATAGGGACTAAGAACATGTCTTCTGGAGTGCTGATCAGAAATGAGACTGCAGCTTTTTTCCATGAAGAACCAATTGAGCAATTAATGTTTATCCAATCATTTAAATCTCCTCTTATTTGTAAAAAGAGAGTTTTATTTGTATAATGAGAGGACTATTGTGGTTGCTATGTGTGTCTTGGCAGGTAGACTCCTAAGAATTTATTACTTTCTATCATTATTTTAAATGGATTTTCCTTTTCTATCATTTCCTGCTGGTAATATACCGAGATGATTTGGGAGAGTCTATTTATTGATAGAAATACCACATCATTTTATTTGTGTCCTGGGAAACTTGTAAGCAAGCAGCAATTAGAACTGAACATGGAATAACTGATTGATTTAAGAAAAGGAAAGGAATATGACAAGGTTGAATTTTAATATATTAACTTATAAACAGAGTTCCTCATGAAAAAATGAATCAAAAGCTGAAATTAAGTTTGCTGGGAGAAATATAAACAATCTGAGGTATGCAGAAAATAACCCTCTAATCGTGGAAATGTAATTTAGAAGCCTCTTGATGAAGTTGTAAGAAGAGAGTATAAAAACTGGCTTAAAGCTCAATAAAAAACCCTAAAATCATAACAACTTAGCAAATAGAGGCAGAAGAAATGAAAGCACAAAGATCATTGTAGTTGGTAACCATAGCCATGAAATTAAAAGATGTGTGCTCCTTAAAAGGGAGGTTGTGGCATATATGGATAGCAATCTAGAAAACAGAGACAGCACCTTGCCAACAAAGATCTATATACATTTTTCCAGTAGCAATGTATGACTGTGAGAGATAGATTATAAGAAAAGCTGAGCACTGCAAAATCAATGCTTTTGGATTGTGGTACTGGAGAAGATTTTTGAAAGCTCCTTGGACAGTAGGGAGATCAAATCCGCCAAGATTTAAAGAATTAGTTCAGAGTATTCCTTGGTAGGTCAAATTTCAAAACTGAAGCTTAAATACTTTGATCACATAATGAGAAGACAGAATTCATTGGGAGACCCAGGATTCAATGAAAAGGCAAGATTTAAGGCAAAAGGAGAGAGGATGGCAGAGGATGAGATGGATAGGTAGCATCATGGAAACAATGAACATGAATTTTGATGGACTTTGAGAAATAATGAGGGATAAAAGGGCCTGGGAATAAAAGGGATTCTGTAGGAATCACAAAGAATTTGACATAACTGACTGACTAAATAACAATTTTGCTGAAACAATTTCCCAATTGTTTTTAGTTGATTCTCTGTGGCAATTTTGTTTCCTCTTTGCCAGTGCTTATTCTGGGACATTTCTAGTACATTATTTAATACCAGTGATGGTAATTTTATAAACTTACTTCTTGATCTTATTGGAAAAGTTTATAGCCTGTCTCCGTAAAAAATAATGCTGGGTCTACTTATCATTTAGAGGAAAATTCCATTAATGCTTTTCAGTTTCTTTCTTTCTTGGCAGAAATGAGTGTTACATTTCATCAAAATCTTTTTATGCATCTAGTGAAATATTTATATGCTTTTAATTGTTTCTATTATTAAAATAGTCAATTATGCTTACAGTTTTCTTAATATTGAATTGGGAATGCTTTCTTGGTATTAATACACTTCTACAAATGTATGATTTGTATGATATATTGCCACAGTCTTCTTCCTATTATTTTATTAAAATTTTTTGCATCACTGTTTCCATAGAGAAATTGGCCTGTGGTCTTCTTTCTCTGTTTTGATTTTTCCTAATTTAGGGATCAAAATCATGTTTGTTTAATAGATTGAATTTGATAGGACCCTTATTTACTTATGTTTTCAAATAATTTGTATAGCATTATAATTAATTGTTGCTTGAATGTTTGGTGATGAAATGTTTACATTCTACAAGAAGGAAAAGAGATAAGTTATCCTTTCAGAATCTCAAGGGATTTTAAGGTCAAATAGAGAATAAAGACAAACACAGGGCATGCAAGTCACTTGGTTCAATAATTTTATTCAGAGAAAGGAAAGAAAAGGAAGTGAATTAAGAATATATTAGGGAGGGGCGTCTAGGTGGCAGTGCATAGAGCACTGACCCTGGAGTCAGGACTACCTGAGTTCAAATCGGACCTCAGACACTTAATAATTACCTAGCTGTGTGGCCGTGGGCATGCCACTTAACCCCATTGCCTTGCAAACCTCCCCCCCAAAAAAAACTAGAAAAAAAGAGAATATATCAAGGACGAAAAGAAGAGGAAAATAGAAACACTACTTTTTAAAACAACAGGAAAAAAGGAAAGTGTACAATCATGGTGATGGGAGTGAGAAAAAGAGCATCTCATGAACTTTCTATTTTTAAAACCAATCAAAAGAATATTAAACATACCAAGTCAAATTGCTTTCATGAAGAAATGCAATAAATTGAAGAGTGAAATGGACAAGAAGAGGAAAGGGAGATTAAGAGGAAGAGTCAAGTCAGGAAGAGAATAATCAAAAGCAAAAGAAACTTTAACTTAAAAACACAAATCATAAAACAGGGAGAACTAAAAGAGATAAATAAAATATCTTCTTACATTAGAGAATCAGACTTTAGGCTAAGTTGCAGAGTGAAGAGGAGGATGTCCATTATCACCTCTATTATTCAGAATTATACTAAACATTTTAACTATAGCAATAAGAAAAGAAAATGAAACAGGGAATTAGAATAGGCAAGAAGAAACAAAACTATAACTCTGCAGATGATAAGATAGCATGCCTAGAGAATCACAGAAAATCAACTTTAAAAATTACTGGAAATAATTAACAGCTTTAGCAAAGTTGAAAGGTACAAATAAATCCACACAAGTCATCAGTATTTCGATATATTGACAGCAAAATCCAGTAGCAAGAGATAGAGAAATTCCATTTCAAATAACTCTAGACAATATAAAATATTTGGGAGAAGACCTGTCAAGACAAACTCACATTATATAATACATTTCACCCAAATAAAATCAATCTAAATAATGAAAAAATATTAATTGAACAAGGGTAGACTGAGTCAATTTAATAAAAATGAAAATTCTACCCAAATTAATCTATTCAGTGCTATAACAGTCAAACTACCAAAAAATTATTTTATAGAACTAGAAAAAAAATAACAAGATTTATCTGGAAGAGCAAAAGGTTAAGGATATTAAGAGAATCAATGGGCAAAAATGTGAAGAAAAGTGATGTAGCTGTCCAAGATCTCAAATTGTATTATAAAGTGATAATTATCAAAATAATCTTGTACTATCTAAGAAATGGAGAAATAGATCAATGTACTTGATTAGGTACACATTATATTTTAATAAATTGGCATAGCAGTTGAACATATGATAAACCCAAAGATCCAAACTTTTGGGAAAAATTCTTTATTTGACAAAAATTTCTGGGAAAACTGAAAAACAGTATGCCAGAAATGAAGTCTAGAATAACATCTCCAACCATATACCAAGGGAAGATCAAAAATGGGCATAAGGTGATACTATAAAAAAATTCAGGGACTATGAAATAATTTAACAGTTCTATGGATAAGGGGAAGGTTTTAGGAGTGAAGAAAATATAAAATATATAATATTATTATATAAAATTAAATAGGTTTTGCACAAATAAATCTAATGTAATAAAAATTAAGAGGAAAGAAAAAACTGGGAAGTTTTTTAAGTCACTAATATGTCTGAAAAAGGTTTCATTTCTCAAATATATAGAGAAGTGAGTCAAATTTATAAAAATATAAGCCATTTCCAATTGGTAAATGGTCAAATGATCTGAACAAGTAATTTTCAGACAATGAAATTAAAGCTATCTATAGACATGTGAAAAAATGATCTAAATAAATATTTATTAGAGAAATGCAAATTAAAACAACTGTGAGGTATCACCTAACACCTATCAGATTGGATAATATGACATAATAACCAAATGATAAATGTCAGAGGGCATATGGGAAGACTGAAACACTAATAAACTATTGATGGATTTATGAATTGATACAGCCATTCAACTATGTCAAAATGACTATAAAACTGTTCAAGTCTTTTAATCACAATACTGCCACTAGGTCTATATCCCAAAGACATCAAAAGAAAAGGACTAATTTGTACAAAATTATTTTTAGCAGCTTTTTTGTGTCAAGGCTAAGGAATGCTCATCAAATTGTGAAATGGATAAACAAGCTGTGATATATGATTGTGATGGAATATCATTATGCTATAAGATAAGACAAGCAGGATAAATTTAGAAAAACTTGGAAAGAGTTACACAAAGTAATCAGAAATAAGAGCATGTTGTACCCATGGTAAGAGCAATTTTGTTCGATGAAGAATCATGAATGACTGAGCTATTCTTAGCAACAATTATCCAAGACAATCCCAAAGGAGTGATGCAAACACAATATCTGCTTTCAGAAAAAGAAATGATACTATCTGAACGCAAACTGAAGCATGCTATTTTTTACTTTTTTGTTCATTTTTGGTCTTGGACAAAATAATTAATATGGAAATGTTTGATATGATTGCACATGTATAAACTCTTATCAGATTGCCTACTGTCTCATAGATGGAGAAGGGGAGGGGAGAGAAAGAATTAGAATTCAAAACTTTTAAGAATGTTTAAAAATTGTATTAACATGTAATTGGGGAAAATATATTAAGAGTGAGGGGGCTATAGTTTTTTCTGTTATTGTTCAGTTTTTCAGTTGTTCAATTGCGTTCAACTTTCAGGGCTCTATGAACCATAGAACATCAAGTTCCTTTATCCTTCACTATCTTCTTGAAGCCTGTCCAGGCTTAAGCTCATTTTTTTCCATGACTATCTGTTCATCTCACTCTCTGTAATTCCCTTCTCCTTTTACCTTAAATCTTGCCCAGTATTAAGATTTTTTTCCAATGAAATTTCTCTTCATTATTTGATCAAAGTATTTAAACTTTAGTTTCAGTATTTGACCTCTCAGGTTAAAGTCTGAATTTATTTCTTTACTTTTAACAAATTTGACCTCTTGGCTATTAAAGAGACTGTCTAAACTCTTCTCCAGTTCTACAGTTTGAAAGTACTGATTTTGCAGTGCTCACTTTTCCTTATAGTTCATCTCTCCTATATTGCTTTGTTGGCAAGGTAATAGCTTTGCTTTTTTATGTGTTGCCTCTATTTTCTATAGCTTTCTTTCCAAGGAGCAAATATCTTTTAATTTCATGGCTATGCTTGCTGTCTTCAGTGGTTTTTGAGCCCAAGAATATAAAAATCTGACTTTGCCTTTGTAGCCTACTTGTATTTATCATTTTTTTTTTAGGTTTTTGCAAGGCAATGGGGTTAAGTGGCTTGCCCAAGGTCACACGGCTAGGTAATTATTAAGTGTCTGAGACCGGATTTGAACCCAGGTACTCCTGACTCCAAGGCCGGTGCTTTATCTACTACGCCACCTAGCCGCCCTTTTTTTTTTTTAGCATTCTTTTTTCTTTAACAAATTTATGTTATAAATATGGAAGGGGATAGAAAAGAGAATAGTATAAAAAGATATGATTGAGTAAACAACTCAATTACTAATCATAACTATGAATTTGAATGAATTAAACCCATCACAAGAATGACAGAGAGTTGCAGATGAATTAGAAAGAAAAATTCTGAAATATATTCTTTTCAAGAATAAATTCTGAATGGCAAGATCCATACAGTGGTTTTAAAAGGTGGAAGTCCTGGAAGAATTTTCAAAATTGGCAAATTATAGGAAAAATCAATATTGAAGAGCTGTGGAAAGACAGATAAGCTAATTCATTGTGGGTGATTTTGGGAATTCACATAATCATTTTGGAAAGCAAAGTGAAAGTATATAAAGAAAGTGACTAAAACATCAGTACCCTTTGACCACTGCTAAATATATACATCCTGAGCAAGTCAGTGCCAAAAAAGGAAGACTCCTTATAAACTAAAAATATTCAGAGCAGTACTGTTATGTTAACAAAGACCTGGGAAGTAAATGTCTATTGATGGGAGAAGGAGAAAACAAATTGTGGGCCATAGGATTTTATTAAATTGACTTTCTTGGCTTTCTTAAAGTAACAGATAAAACATTAAGATTCTTAAATTTTAATTTAATTTTTTTTTTATTTAAGGCAATGGGATTAAGTGACTTGTCTAAGGTAGACAAGATAGACAGCTAGACAATTTAAAGTGTCTGAGGCTGAAATTGAACTCAGGTCCTCCTGACTCCAGGGCTTGTGTTCTATCCACTGCGCCATCTAGTTGCCCCATAAATCTTAACATTTTTAAAGAAAATTTTCCTGCTTTCCTGGTTCCTTTCTCCCTTCCTCATTTCCTCTATAATGGTTTCTTTCTGAAATGACCTCCTATTTATACTTAATATTTTATACATATACATACAGTTATTTACATGTTATCTCCTCCATTGTAATATAAGCTCCTTGAGGGTAGAAACACAGTTCATGTGTTTCTTCATATCCGTAACAGTTGACATGTTTAATAAATGCCTTTTGACTGAATCTCTGCAAGAATTTATGAATGTGATTCAAAATTATGAAATAATTTATAATAACTGATATGAAATAAAATACGTAGATCCTGGAAAAACATAAAAAATATTATGATCATGTAAAGGGAAAGAATACTCAGAAAAAAAACAAAAAAAGATGAATGTTGGGGGAAAAAAGGTTGACCCAAAAAGATATGAAAAGACACTTCCCTTCACTCTTTTGCAGAGTTTTAGAGTCCATTGACAGGGAACTTTGCATATAACATCTAATTCTGTCAATGCATTGATCAGTTTTTTGACATTACCCTTCCCTTTTTTTTTTAGAAAAAAAATGTTCTAAGGAATGACTAACACAGGTACAAAAGAAAATTTAGGTGATATAAAACAAATGGTGTCCAAAAAAATCCATTTTTAAAAATAAAAAAAATCCTTGAAGCAAACGCTATAATACTTCGACTGAATTCAGAATAGCAACCATCTTTTCAGAAAACTCAAATGTAAAAACAAGTGATAAACAATGATATACCATAGATGCTTGGAACTACTGTAGATAATGGATCAACATCAACACATGAGGAGTGGCTAGGTGGCGCAGTGGATAAAGCACCCACCCTGGAGTCAGGAGTACCTGGGTTCAAATCCAGTCTCAGATACTTAATAATTACCTAGCTGTGTGGCTTTGGGCAAGCCACTTAACCCTATTTGCCTTGCAAAAACCTAAAAGAACCCCATCAACCCATGATATATTGGTAATACCTTTCTCAGATCTAGATAGAACTAACAAAACATTTTAAAAAAGAAAAATGTCAAGGATTTCAACAAATTATTAGAAAAGTTAAAAATGATAGTTCACTGGTATGACAACTTTACAAAAACAATATGCTGGCGAATAAAAACCTGAAAAACATAAATATCAAAGACACTCTTTCTAATGGGGTGGGGGGGGGACTCTATTATTTAAAGTGTTTATAAAGAAAAATTTTTTAAATTGTAGAATAAATAACTTAATCCTTAATAAATCATGAAATAATGAACAAATCATTGAAAATAGAAAAAACTGAGAAGAGAGATGAGAGAGATATACAGGAAAATCATGAAAACCTAATTAGCAGCTTAGTGAAGGAGATAGCATAAAATACTGGGCCAAATTGCTAAAGAGGTCCAAAAAGAATCAAAAAATAATAAAACAACCAAATGAATGAAAAGCTAGAAGAAAAATTGAAATACTCATTGGAAAAGCAACAGATCTGGACAACAGATCCAGGAAAGATCATTTAAAAAATCATTGTACTACCCAAAAACCATGACTAAAAAAAGCATGGGAATCATTTTCAAGAAATTATGGGGGCAGCTAGGTGGCCCAGTGGATAGAACACCAGCCCTGGTATCGGGACTACCTGAGTTCAAATCTAGCTTCAGGCACTTAATAATTACCTAGCCACTTAATCCCATTGCCTTGCAAAAACCTTAAAAAAAAAAGAAAGGAATGATCAAGGTAAACTATGCTGATATTCCAGAAGCAGAAGGTAAAATAGAAATTGAAAGAATCCTCCAGTCATGTCCTGAAAGAGATCACAAAATGATAACTTCCAGGGATATCATAGTCAAATTTCACAGCTCTCAAATCAAGGATAAAATATTGCAAGCAGCCAGAAAGAAACAACTCAGTTATCAAGGAGCTACAATCAGGATAACACAAGATTTAGCAACTTCTATATTGAGGAATCACAGGGCTTGGAATAGAATATTCTGGAAGGCAAAAAGAGCATGGATTACAAACAAGAACCAACTCTTCAGCAAAACTGAACATATTCTTGAGGGAAAAACATGGCCATTCATTGATATAGGGCGCTTTCAAATATTTCTAATGAAATGCCCAGAACTGAACAGAAAATTTGATCTTCAAATACAAGTGAATCATAAAAGGATAAACAGGAAAGGCAAACCGTAATGTACTTTGTGATGTTGAACTGCTTATATTCCTGCTTGGGAAGATGATGAGGAAAAAACAAATGAAATTTGTCATTTATTAGGGCAGTTAGAAGGAACATTTATAAACAATTTACAGGTGGGAGTTAAATTTGAAGTGATAATATATGAAAAAGATGGAGTTAATTGGCGAGAGAAGAATGTACTGGGAGAAAGGGAAAGGGGTAGATAGAATGGGTGAAGTTATTTCTCATAAAGGAGGAAAGAAAAAGATTTTGCAATTGAATGGAACGGGGAGAGGAGAAGGGGAGTAAATGAGGCTTGCTCTCTTCAGAATTGGCTCAGGGAGGGAATAGCAAACCCCTTCAATTGGGTATGGAAACCTATCTTACCCAAGTGGAAAGTAGAAGAAGAAAGTGTTGGGAGAAAGGGGGTGGGGAGATAAGTGATAGAAGGGAGGGAAAATTGTGGGAGGGGGTAGTCAGATGCAAAACACTTTTGAGGAGGGGAGAAAGGAGAGAGAGAATAGAATAAGTGGAAGTGGGAGGAATAGATAGTGGTAAACACACTTAGCAATAGTAACTGTGGAGAAAAATATTGAAACGAATTTCTCTGATAAAGACCTCATTTCTCAACCCTAGAGAATTGTGTCATTACAAAAAAATAAGAGTCATTCTCCAACTGATAAATACTCAAAAGTTACGAATATTTTTCACATGAGATTTTCAATGCAATCTATTTAAATCATTTAAAAAATATCCTAACTCACTATTGATAGAAGTAATGTGGGTAGGAACAATTCTGCAGTACTACCTTATACCTATTCATTAGGTTAATGGAACAGATGGGGAAAAGGACAAATGTTTGAAGTGATGTAGGGAAATTGAGAAATTGATGCACTTTGGAGGAGTTGTGAAATGAGTCAACAATTCTGTATAGCAATTTGGAACTAATCCCAAAGGGCTATAAAACCACACTTAGTTTTTGACCCAGCATTGCCACCACCCAGGCCTTTATTCCAGAAGAGTTAAAAACAGGAAAGAAAAGGACCTAATGATAATGATATTTATAGGAGCTCTTTTTTGGTGGCAAGGAACTGGAAATTGAGGGGATGCCCATCAGTTGGGGAACGGCTGAACAAATTGTGGTATGTGATTAAAATGAAATGCTACATATAAGAAATGATGAACAGGATCCTCTCATTAAAAAATTGAATGAGCAGATGCAAGGGAAATGTACTATAAACAAAGTAACAGCAATATTATAAGTGATCATTTGTGAAGGATTTACTTTTTTTCTTAGCAAAAGAAAAAGTGTGATCCTAGACAACACTGAGTACTTTTTTAATTTTAGAAAGGTTTCAGTTATTTTTGAATTTTACAATTTTCCCCCAATCTTGCCTCTCTGCCCCACCCCCCATAGAAGGCAGTTTGTTAGTCTTTACACCCTTCCCATAGTATGTATTGATTTAAGTTGAATGTGATGAGAACACTGAGTACTTTTGATAAAGAATACTATATATCACCAAAACAGAGCAGATGCTGTCTGAAGACAGATTGAGGCATTTTTTGAGGTTTTTTTTGGGGGGGGGGGTATGCTTATTTTCACTACATGAGTTTTGGGGTAAAGATTTTCATGAGTATACTTTTTTTTAGATTTTTGCAATTCAAAAGGGGTTAAGTAACTTGCCCAAGGCCACACAGCTAGGTAATTATTAAGTGTCTGAGACCGGATTTGAATCCAGGTACTCCTAAATCCAGGGCCAGTGCTTTATCCACTACACCACCTAGCCACCCTGTGAGTATACATTTTTAACCTATATCAAATGGTTTGCTTTCTCAATGAGAAAGAATGGGGTGGGATGAAGGGAGAAAATTCAGAACTTAGGGTTTTAAAATGGAATATTGAAATTTGTTTTTGCATGTAACTAGGGAAAAATAAAATAAAACAATGCTGTGTAAAAAATCATCTTGAACACCCCAAGGAAATAATGAAAAAAAGTGGGAAGAAAAAGTACCTTAGTTATCTACCAAGTTGAAAGAACATCTAAATCATATTCTCTCTTTACAACCAGATCCTCCTTTGCCTTCCTTTCCTCCATTTTTCTTTTTTGCATTTTGGTTTTTGATCTCAACATCCACCTAAAACAACAGCCCTTCTAAATATGAGTGTTCCCTAAAGGTCTTTTTTTCCTTTCTCATACTTTTACTGGATGATCTCATCAGAGAACTATCATCAGGTTTAATTATCACCTCTATGCCAATGTTTTTCATATCTAGTCCTCCCCTCTCTCTTGACCTTCAGTCTGCCATCATTGACTGCTTGTTGAATATCTCATACTATCCTATGAAATTCTTAAACCTGTCCAAAAGGAAACTAATTATTTCCCTCACCTCCTGAAAAATCTCTCACTCTTTCTAATTTTTTTTGTTACTTACAAAATTGCTACTGTTTTCCTTGTCACCTCAGCTCACAACCTAGATGAAATCCTTGAGTTCTTTCTCACCCCCCACATCCATTAAACTGCCAAGTTATGTTCATTCTATCTTCAAAACATCTCTTATATACATCCCTTTTATTGTTTTCACACAGTCATCACCTTGGTACAGACACTTTTTTGCTTCCCACCTAGACTGTTTCAATAACCTTATGGTTTCTATTCCTGCTTCATAGCTCTACTACTCCAGTCCACATTTCATTCTACTATCAGAAATCTTCCTAGATGTAGGTATAACTATGTTGTTGTTGTTCAGCTCTTCAGTCATGTCCCACTCAAAGTGATCCCATGAACTTTTGTCTATTGTGTTGTCCTAGCAAAGCTACTGAGTGGTTTCTTCTCCAATGTGTCTCCATTTTACAGATGAGGAACTGAAAACATTAGGGGGTTTAGTGACTTGCTGAGGGTCATAGAGCTGGTAAGCATCTGAGGCCAGAATTGAACTGATAACTTTATAAGTCCAAGCCTAGTGCTCTATCTACTGCACCTCCTAGCTGACCCTAACAATCTAAGGTTTATTTTCACTCTTGGAAATATTCAGATAGTTTTAACACAGAAGGTCTAGATTGCTCCACAGCTAAGTTTGTGACTTCTTTTTCATTTCCTCAGATGGAATAAATATTTTTCTTAATTCTTGCTCAGCTTCTAATGGCTATTATAAAAGGCATCTAAGACCAGTCAATTTTTGCCTATTTGCTTTGGTTTGTTAATTGTAATAAAGCACATAAAAAAGAGAGGAATGAATGTTATTGCATTCTAAGACTTCTGTTTTTGTTCAGTTGTTTTCAAGTCATATCCAACCCTTCACAAACCCATTTGGAGTTTTCTTGGCGAAGATACTATAGTGATGGGATTTTAGGGATGGAGCCAAGATGGTAGCTTGAAGCTAGCATGCTCCCACAGCTTTTCCCTACACAACTTTTAATGAAGCCTCTATGCCAACATTAAAGCTATAAATCCCTCCAAAAAAGAGCAAAACAAATTCTCAACTCAAGATGTCAGAGAGGATTTTTAGTAAAGGTCTGTCTCTTAGTGGGAAAAAGAAGGTATGTCCCAGCATAGGTGGGACACCTGGAAAGCCAACAGGAGGTTCTTATCCACAATGCAGCCCAGGTCCTGGCAGCTAAATAGCAGGTCAGCAGGAAGGGTCTCAACCCCAGGCAAAGTTAGATCCCTGGGAACACTAGGGCCACAGTCAGGACTGGATAGGGAATAAACCATTGCATAGGCAACACTTAGGTATAAAGGAGTAAATATTGCCTACATAGGCAACACCCAAGCTGCATTGGCAACACCTAGGCAAGTATTAAGCCAGAGACCAGATCCTAATCCCATCACAAAAGGCTTGGGACTATCAAAATGAGCCCCCCCCTCCAAAAAAAAGAACACTAACCATAAAAAGTTACTATACAGATAGAGATGATAAAGATACTATCTAAAAAGAATACAGCATTAAGAAATTACTTACATGAGAAGTCTCAAAGGAGTTAATGGATTGAACACAAATCTAAAACTTCATGGAAGAGTGTAAAAAAGATTTTAAAAAACCAATGAAAAGAGAAGAAAAATGGAAAAAAGAAATGAGAGGCATGCAAGAGAATTATGAAAAATTGACTGAAAAATAAACTCCTTTTAAAGTGAAAATGACCAAAGGGAAAAAGAATAACTCATCAAAAAGCAAAATTAACCACCTGGAAAAGGAAAACAACTCATTTTAAAGTAAAATTAACCAACTGGAAAAGGAAACTCAAAAGTTTACTGAAGAAAACAAAACCCTAAAAATTAGAATTGGACAGATGGAAACTAATGACTCTATAAGACACCAAGATTCCATCAAACAAAACCAAAAGGCTAAAGAAATAGAGGAAAATGTAAAGTACTTTTTAAGAAAAATAAATGACCTGAAAAATAGATCCAGGAGAGATAATTTATGAATTCTTGTTCTACCCAAAAGCCTAGGTGAAAAAAGTGCCTGGAAAAAATCTTTCAGGAAATCATTAAGACAAGCACAGTTCAATATTAGGGAAAAAAAAACCATAAATGAACAAATCTATAACAAACCAACAGAAATCATATGATTATCTCAATGGATGCTAAAAAAGCTTTCGACAACATACAACATCCATTCCTATTAAAAACACTAGAGTAAAGGAATAAAAAGGGTTTTGCTTGAAGCAGCATCTCTCAAAAACTATCAACAAACATTACATGAAATGGGGATAAACTAGGTACATTTCCATTAAGGTTGGGGTGAAACAAGGATATCCATTATTACCACTACTTTTCAAAATAAGGTTAGAAATATTAGCTCTAACAATAGAAGAAAAAGAAATCAAAGGAATTAAAATTGGCAATAAGGAACCAAAACTTTCATTCTTTGCATGATATGATGATATACTTAGAGAACCCCAGAAAATCAACAAAAACAATTAATACAATTAACAACTTTGGCAAAGTAGTAGAATATAAAATAAACCCACACAAATCATCAGTATTTCTATATATGAACAACAAAGTACAAGGGCAAAAGATAGAAAGAGAAATTCCAATTAAAATAACTATAGATAGCATAAAACAGTTGGGAGTCCACTGGCCAAGACAGATGCAGCAACTGTAAGAAAACAATTACAAAATATGTTTTTCATTCAAATGATATTAGAACTAAATAATTGGAAAAATGATAATTGCACATGGGTAGACCGAGGTCATATAATGAAAATGACAATTTTACCCAAATTCAATCACTTATTCAATGCCATGATAATCAAACTACCAAATAATTATTTTACAGAGCTAGGAAAAAATAGTGACAACATTCATCTGGAGTAACAGAAGGTCAAGAAAATCAAGGGAATTGATGAATAAAAAATCAAAGGAATGTGGCCTAACTATAGATCCAAAAACTATTCTATAAAGCAGCAGTCATTAAAATTACCTGATACTGGTTAGGAAATAGTTTACTGGACCAGTCTATTAGAGTAGGTACAAAAGAAACAATAGTAAATGACTGTAGTAATTTACTGTCTGACAAACCCAAAGACATTAGTTTCTCTATAAGATAAGAATTCACTATTCTACAAAAACTTCTGGGGAAACTGGAAATAGTATGGCAAAAACAAAGCAAAGTCCCACATCCCATACCCTATGCCAAAATAAGGTCAAAATGGTTACACATTTAGACACAAAGGGCAATATCATAGACAAGTTAAGAAATCAAGAAATATTCTATCTGTTAGATCTTTCAAAAGGAGAGAAATGTATGATCAAACAAGAAATAGAGAGCATTATAAATTGCAAAATAGATGTTTCTGACTATATTAAATTAAAAAAGCTTTGCATTAATAAAACCAATGCAACCAAGGTTAAGGAAAAGAGAAATTTGGGAAACAAAAAATATTATATGATGTTATCAGAAACTGGATAATGTACTTTCAACAGTCTGGAATGGGGGCAGCTAGGTGGCACAGTGGATAGAGCACCAGCCCTGGAGTCAGGAGGACCTGAGTTCAAATTCGGCCTCAGACATTTATTCATTACCTAGCTGTGTGGCCTTGGGCAAGCCACTTAACCCCATTTGCCTTGCAAAACCCTAAAACCTAAAACAAAAAACAATAAAATAAAATAAAATAAAATAAAATAAAATAAAATAAAATAAAATAAAATAAAATAAAATACAGCCTCAGACCCTTGACACCTATTAGCTGTGTGACCTTGGGTAAGTCACTTAACCCTGATTGCCTCTCATCCAGGGCCATCTCTAGTAGTAGTTCATATCTAGTCACTGGATGCAGGTGGTTCTGGAGGGAAAAGTAAGGCTAGTGACTTGGCATAGCACCCCCTCTTTCAAATCTAATTCATGTGCTTGCCATGGTATCACCTCCCTTCATGTCATGGTTTTCTTTGAGAACAAAGGACAAACATCATCTTCATCATCATCATCATCATCATCATCATCATCATCATCATCATCTTCAACAATACCAGACCTATATCCAAAATAAATCATAAAAATGAGAAACATTCCACATTATCAAAAATATTTATGGCAGCTCTTTTTGTAGTGGCAAAGAATTGTAAATTGAGGGGGAGCCCATCAATTGGGGAATGACTGAACAAGTTATGTTATATGAATGTTATGGAATATTGAAAGAAACCATGAAAATAAGAAAATAAGAAACCATGAGTGGTAGAATTTTAGAGAAGCATGGGAAGAGTTACATGAACTGAAGATGAATGAAGGGAAAAGAACAAAGAGAACAACACCGTGAGTTGATTTTTCATGATAAACACTGCTCCTCTCAGCAGTTCAGAGAATAAGGAAAACCCTAGGAGATCTGTGTTGGATAAAGTCATCCACATTCAAAGGGGGAAAAAACAAACAACCCCCCCCACAGAATTCGATGTAAATATGTCAAATACAAATGTACATGTACAACTTTTACCAAATTAACATCAAGGGGAGGGAGAAGGGAAGGGAAGGGAGGGTGGTTAAGAAATGTGTAATATAAATTTGTAGATGAATGAATGTTGAAAAATAACCAAAGCATGTAAATTGATAGATAAAATATATTTTTGTTTTCAAACTGGAGTGATTTTCCATTTCCTTCTCTAGCTCATTTTACAAAAGAGGAAACTGAGATAAATTTACTTTACAAGCCCAGGGTCACATATCTAGTAAATATCTGAGGACAGACTTGAACTCAGGAAATGAGATTTTTCTGACTCCAAATATGTCACACTCTCCACTGTCATTTTACTGCCCCCAAAATGATGTTGTTCCAGTTCAAAATGTAATTGGTGAGCTCAATCTTTTGATAATTTAATAATATTTCTATTTCTGCCAAATATTCTAGCCAGTGATGTTTAGGAATATAATAATGAGAAATAAAGAAGTAAATATTGCAGGTCTTTTTTTTTCTTTTTTAATATGCAGTTCATTTTAGTAAAAATAATCTAATACAATAATTAGGAATATGTTCTTGTCATGTTTTCAGGATGAGTAGAAGATTACCTTTTTGACAGTTTCTAGCTTTACTGGGGTTCAGACCATCTGGATAATTCTTTCTTTATGAGCTAAAGAAATAGTCTTCAACAGTTCATTAGAAGTTAGATTCAAGCCTCTTACTGTTGAGATCAGCTTTCCAGTAGCCTCAGTCTGGGTTCAATTAGCTTCCAGATCATCTAAAGACATAAAAAATACTCACAGGCATTGTGTTTTTTGGGCTTGGACAAGATGTGTGGAAATTCAAATTTGCCAAACATTTTAAGGACATGGAAGCTGCCACTTCCTCCCCTACTGAGCAGGGTATAAAGTTATTTATATGGAGATAAGGGTTTTATCCCTATATTGAACCTAAAGTAACCACTCAGATTCAGCTCAGGACAATAATCTATTAAACTAGACTCAAAAGCAGTCAGGAAGAACTTCAGCCCTAAGTTCATCTATGCCAGTATAAAAGAATTTTTGCTCCTATGGAGTTGGAAGCAAAAGAACAGGATTACTGTGCTAGCTACCAGTCTCTTGTCCAAAGAAGATGTATCTTGGGGTAGTCTGGAACTATTGGAACTCCATGACATTAATATCATATGGCTAGTTCAAATAAGTGCCTTTCTGTAAGAATTTGGAAAAAAGTGTAGATGGCAATGGGAGATGTGGTTCTGACTCTGGAGCATCCAGATTCCCTTACTGTTACATACTTCAACTTCCAGTCTCAGTGGAAACAAATGTATTCTTTTAAGAACGTATTTCATATGTATATATATATATATATATATATATATATATATATATATATATATATATATATAATTACGAAATATTTATAATGATTATTGTATAAATTGTTATCACTGATAATACTGTTCTTTATAATGAGATCTCTGCATTTTGTTGGGAATAGCCACAGCTATGTTCTTGATCATGGTGATCTAAGTGAAATGAAACCATATTATTGTCATATTTTAGAATGTAAAAGAAATTGGGGGGCAGGAGAAGACAGTGAATTATTGACATCCACTATTGCTATTGTTTACCAACACTTTCATCATTCCCAGAAAATAACAGTTATACTTAGAGCCCTGATTAGGACCTGAGTATCTTTACTGCCTAGAAGCAGTACTTTCAGGAATGAATCCAATATTAACAGTCCCATTTGGACTATTCATAAATTTCCAGAAAAAATTATTAATTAACTTAATTAGAAAAAACCTATTACCTTTCTGACAGGTCACCAACTGAATCAGATAAAGATGGGGTTTAGAAGTATACTAGGAAACCTCACAAGAGGAATCTTTTCCTTATTAATGAGTATGAATGTTGAACAGATTGAAACACTCCAGTGGAAGAAAAAATACTCTGATTGATGTTCAGAATTTCTTGCATGACAAACTATAAGTTATGCATGGCAAACTGATTATCACTGTAGGCCTGAAGGTATATTCAATGAATCAAGAAATCCCTCTGATATATGGTCATGAAGTTATGCCTTGAAAGTTCCCAGGTTGGAAATACAATCACATGACTGTAGCATTCCTGCCTACAGATCCACTGAGGGAATCCATTACTTGATAAGGTGTTCAGGAAGGTTTTCAGGCTATGTGGGAGATCAAGTTCTAAGAATTCCTTTTCATTTCATAAGTTCTCTCAAAAAAATGCCAGATATTTGATATAGAAGAGGGCATCAGACCTTTGACTTTAGAAACATCTAGTTGCAGAGTGCACAAGAATTTTAGGTAAGGATGTAGGATTTCGTAGTATGATAAATTATATTATATTGGTCAGGGAGAAGAAAATATGCTCCCTGATGAGTTATGGTGGAATTGGAACAATCGGTATATAGATTCAGAAAATCGATTTTGTAATACCTATTCCTAAGGAATCAATCTACTAGTCAACTGACTAGTAAAATAATGATATTTTAAAGTTCTAATTTCTCTTAAATTGAATCACCTGGATGCCAGATATCTTTGCTCATCCTAATAGGCTTCTGGTTACTCTTTTGCAAATTGAAGGGCTTGAGGAATCAAATATATTCAAAGCTGGGTTTTTGTCTCCACCTACTGCATTGGTTTCTGAATCTCAACCAATGTATTCTAGCACATATTCAAGGCAATGTCTCAAACTAATTTTGCCATTTGGCATACTATTACAGGCTCTGTAACAATTTTCTTCATATTATTGGGGGGTTTTCTGCATTCACTACATCAAAAGTAAAATGCAGAGGTCTATATTTATAATGAACTAATTCAAGGTGATGCCAAGATGGAAGAAGAGCAGGAAGAAGTATAGCTTAATTCCCCCATCACTGTTCCTCCACAGAAATATAGAAAACAGACACAAAAAAACCATTTATTAAGGATCTTCTCTTTCCAAGTCATTGTATTATGTGTTAGAGCTATTAAAAAGAGTCATGAGACAGTCTCTGTCATCAGGGAACTCATAATCTAATGACTGAGGCAATAAGCAAGCAAATATGTACAAATGAATTACATATAAGATAAATACAAAAGTAAAAAAGACGGGAGATATAAGATTAAGAGGGGGTAGGGAAAGGCTTCTTGTAGAAGATGGGATTTTAGTTGGAACTTTAAAAAGTCAGAGAAGTCAATAGGCAGAGCTAAGAAAAAACATTCCAGGCCTGGAGGATAGCCAGAAAAAAAATGCCTGAAGCCTGGAAAAGAAGGGTTTTGTTTATGGGATAGCAAGGAGATCAGTGCCACTGGATTAAAGAATATATGATGGACAGTAAGGTTTAATAAGACTGGAAAGGGTTAGATTTTAAAGAGCTTTTAATGCCAAACAGACAGTTTAGTTTTTGATCTTGGAGATAATAATGAGCCTCTGGAGGTTATTGATTTGGGGGTAGAAGATAATATACTTATCACTGGACTTCAGAAAAATCATTTTGACATTTGAATGTGGGATAGATTGGGATGGGGAGAGACGTAAGTTAGACAGGCCTTCAGTAGGATATGGTGATAGCCAGGTGTAAAGTGATGAGGGCTATGCCAGAGTATGACATTGACAAAGGTGTTTTAATACTGATCAGGAAATTTTTTCAGCCCAGGTCAGTGCAGAAAATAGAGAGGGTCTGCAGTTACTGTTGACAGGGACTACTCAGGAACAGTTGTTCATGAAGTATTATAACACAGGATTTAAAAGAAGACTAAGGCAATGCACCAGAGCAAAAAGAGACATCTGCTTCAGAAGGTTGGTTCTCTCAAATAGCATTCAGCGCAATATACCAATTTGAGGTACATACACCAATTTGAGGGAGATATACCAGTTGAGAAAGTTCCAAGAGAGCACAAGATTAATCCAGACATATAAATTCAAGAAGCAGGGTTGGCAAATAAGAGGGGAAAGGGATATCATCATTAAGAGTTTATATGGTGATAAAGATACTACCAAAATAATTCCCAAAGAAGTAAATGGCTCCAAAATATCTACAATCAAATCCTCTAAAAAAACAGTTGGGTGCAAGTACAAGAATTTCTAGAAGAGATGAAGCAAGATTTTTGTTTTTTTTCTTTTAAGAGATAAAAGGTGATAAAAAACCAAATGAGGATGTTAGATGATAAAAAGGGAAAAAGAAATGAGAGTTTTGGAAAGATAAAAAAAGATATCTTGAAACAAAAGATATAAAACCTAACTCAAGGGCAGAAATGTCTCTGAAACCTAGATTAAATAGAATGGAAAAACAAATTTAGTATTATGTTTAAACTACATGAGAGACAAGAAATATTGAAACAAAGTCAAAAAACTTTATATCTCATAGCAAAAAGAATTTATCTGTAAAGTAGATCAAGGAGTAATAATTTAAAGACCATTGAACTATCTAATAGTCATGACCAAAAAAAGAGTCTAGATACCATATTTCAAGAAATCATTAACTGAAAATTATGCCATCTTTTAGAACCAGAAGATACAGTGAAAATGAAAAATCCAACAGTAAACTCCCTAAAGAAATGAAACTTTCATGTACATTTATCTAAAATACTCCAAAGACCCAAATTAAGTATCAAGTAGTCACAATCAGGATCATCAAATAAACTTTTCATGAAACAGAATTTTCAAACATTCCTGATGGGAAAAGATTTGAGATGAGTAGAAACTTTGAAACAGAAACCCAAGTCAAGAGATACATAACAAGCATAAACATGAATGAGCTATCATAAAAGATAAGTTGTATTTCAATTCATGTATCCCATCAGAATTTTATTAATATCCAGGGTAATAGAGGGAATCTAATAATAAGATTCTTAGTGTTATTTTATTATGTCTTAATGGGAAAAAGGAGAAAAGGAGAGGGGGAAAGAATATAGCAAGAGATGACAGAGAGGAAGAATCGGTGAAATCTCATATAACTGGAGTATACAAGAGAA
This sequence comes from Macrotis lagotis, assembly GCF_037893015.1. Classification (NCBI taxonomy): domain Eukaryota; kingdom Metazoa; phylum Chordata; class Mammalia; order Peramelemorphia; family Peramelidae; genus Macrotis; species Macrotis lagotis. The sequence continues at coordinate 43,224,308 of NC_133660.1, read as the reverse complement.
GACTTTACAATAAGGAGGAAAGTGGAGGAGAGAGTGGCCCACACTGTATCTCACTGTATGAGGTTCTTATCTGAAGTGGTCAAAGGAGGAAAAAAAACAAACTCAAGATTGGGTATTCACTTATTTCACCTTATCTGTGAAAGAGGGAAAAGGGAGAAGGGAGAGAGAGAGAGAGAAAGAAATGAAAGATAAATTAAGGGAAGAATTATTTTAAATTGAATAAAATCTAATGGTAGAGGATATACGATGATGAGAGGCGCAAAAGGAAAGTAAGAAAGGAGGAAAACCTATAATTAGATACGGTGAGAGAAAGAGAAGAGGGGCAAGGGAAAAGAAATTACTACAAGAAACAAGAAACAAAAAACCTAGGGCCCTGTTACTAAGAACGTTTCTCATCTTTTCTCTAAAGAAAAGGGCACAAGAACTAAAGAAAAATGTTTAAGAAAAAAATTAATAATTATTAAATTAACAATAATAAGGTGGACACATAAATAGAGAAATCTAGCAACATGGTTTAGAAAGTTGTGTCGGGGTGGCTAGGTGGAGGAGCAGTGGATAAAACACCAGCCATGGAGTCAGGAGTAGCTGAGTTCAAATCCAGTCTCAGACACTTAATAATTACCTACCTGTGTTGCCTTGGGCAAGCCACTTAACCCCATTTGCCTTCCAAAACAACCCTAAAAAAAAAAAAAAGAAAAAAGAAAGCTTGTATCCAATAATGTGTTGCTTCTAAGAAAGATAGTTGAAACATAAAGATTCATACTGTGAAAATAAGAAACTGGGGGAAAACTTATTATTCTTCAGTTGAAGTAAAAAAAGGCAGGGATAGCAATCATGAACTCAGATGTAATTAAAAGAGTTAAATTGAGAAACTACAAGCTATTGAAAGGTATCATAGATGAATAAATTGATATCAACAAGAAGCATATGTTCCCCAAATGGCATAACATCTAAATACTTAAATGAGTGAGAGGGAGGAATAGACAGTAAAACTATAATAGGGTGGGATGTCAATTTGCTCCCACTCAAATCTAGAAAATTCTAGCCAAAAATGAACAAAAATGTGAAGGATTTGATTGGAATTATTACAAACGATTGATGTGATAGACATCCAGAGATCATTGAATAGAAATGCACTTCCACAAAAACTGACCATGTGTTAGGACAGAAAAACTTCACCAATCAGTAATTCAAAAATATTTAATGCATATTTTATGGACCATATGCAATGAAATCATATTCAGTAAAGAATCACTGGAGAAATAGTTAAAATTCGGGACCCATTGAAGTAAACATAAAGGCTGAATGAGCAAAAACCAAATCGTATAAGCTAAGCTATTGAAAATTTCATTAATGATAATGAGAGCAACAGATCAAAATAACAATACTTTTGAGATTCTACAAAAGTAATCCTTAAGTAAAAGATCCATAAATACTTTCATCAATAGAAGAGAGAAAGAACAGACTATTGAATTAGAAATGCAATTTTAAAAAAGGCCCTGGAAAATCAACTCTATCAAATGAGATTTTAAATAGACTTTAAAACAGAAAACAAAATCCACCATTCTTCAATAATATAAATAATAATAAGTAGTAATAAGTAAAACTAGGAGCTTTAAAAATAAAAAGGACAAAAATTAGTGAACTTGATTTTACCAAAAGAAAAAAAAAGAAAAAAAATCACACTTTTAAAAACATTTAAAAATGAAAATGGTAATTTCGCACCCAAGAAAAGTAAAAGAAACTATTAGAAACAATTTTGCCAAATTATATGCTAATGAAATGACATTCTGAATTGCAATCTATTTATAAAAATATAAAATGTCCAACAGAGCAGGATGTAGAAGGTTTATATAACCCAATCTTGGGAAAAGAAATTGATTGAACCCATAGAAACATGTGAGGAGATTGATTTCAAATGAATTCCTTCAACTATTTAAAGAGTTAATGCCAATTCTTTATAAGCTGTTTGAAAAAAATAGGAAAAAAAGGAATATATTGAATTCCATGAGCCAAACAGGGTCTTGAATCCCAAACAAGAGAGATTCAAGACAGAGAATCTATAGAACAATATACCTAATGAAAAATGAAGTGAAATTTTAAAATAAAATTTTAACAAGTTACAACAAAATATTGCAAAGTTTTGTTTTTGACGCTATATTCATATTTGTGGTAAATATTTTGAAATTTTCCCCTCATGTAAGAAGAGGAAGATGAGAAGGAAAGTTTAGATTTTCATTGATTGCAAAATAGCACCTAAATTTTTAAAATGAACAAATATCTTGCCATTACTAATTAACAGTAATAAAATAGGATACCAGAACTAATGAAGAGAAATCAGGCTTCAGACTTCTTTGTGTTGAAAAAGGGGAAAGATGTGGCAGCATTTAAATGCCCCTACCCCAATTCTTACTTTAAGAAAAAAAAATATATGAAAATTGATTCTGAGGTCTCTTTTAGAGTAAGATGAATGGAATCTTTCACTCACAGTGGCAAAGGGAAAGGGTCCTGATATAAAATCATTTTAATCTTATCGAAGATCTTATCAAAGAACCAAAGAAATTGGTATTTAATTAGGGAGAGATCACATAAATTCAGGTAGATTCCTACCTAAAATTGTTTAGGACAATGATCAGAATAAGAATATCTTTTGACTAATTCAATTTATAAAATTATCTCCTCAGTTCACTTTTGACTAGGTTAAAATTTCTAGAGAGAATAATTAAAAGGATGGAGTTAAGATGATAGAGTTGGAGATTAAAATTTTTGGTTGACTCCTTCCCTTTCTCCTCCACAATGACCAAGAAAATATACCAAATTGAATTCTGCTCAGAGAAGTTGAGAAAACTCAGTGAATAATTTTATTTAGTACAGGGCTACTTAGGAAGTTAGACCTTGGAATTTGGACTTGTCATGACAGAAGTAGCAGTGGGCTGTAATAGTGGCAGGAGCATAGAATGAAAGTAGCTCAGCACCCAAGTATGGTAAGGGAAATGTGCACCTTGGCAGAAAGAGATCCCAAAGGAAAACTTTATTATCCTTGGGAGCAGGAATGAGTCTTGACAATTCTGGCTCCCATTACTCAGTTCTGGATTAGAGTTCTTGGGCAAAGAAAAGTAGTAACTAGGCAATTTCAAGGGAGTAGGTCTACACTGGTGCAAAGAGCAAAATGCAAAACTTGTGGTTCTGTGTGGTTCTGAGCCCAAGATCACAGAGCTAACCTTTAGTTCTGCTCATAATACTGAGTTCAAATCTTTACTCCTGTGCATAAGCCTTCAGGGAAATAAGCCAGAGAAGAACAAAATCATGGGAGGATCAACAGTTTACTCATTCTGAACCTGCAGAACTTTTCAGCAAGGCTAATTGTGACTGAGTCTAGCAGCAATCTTTTGAAATTCAAAGCACATTCAAGCCCAATAACGTGGACTCCATCAGTAATTTACAGAATCCAAAGGAGGAAGACAGTGAACAGATATCTCACTGGGTCCCACTTTGGAAGCATCAAAAATTAAGACTCCCGCCAAGTGTGAAAGCAAAAGTTGATCATAAAAGACAGAAGCTCTGTTTAGATATTCCTACTCCCATAGAGGTGAACAGAGCTTGATACTAACATAAAATCTAAAGTTGAAAAGTAGACTGGAAAATGAGCAAATAAAAACAATAACCTGACCATTAAAAAGTTACTGTGATGAGTAGGAAACTCAAGGCGTAAAGAAGGCAATGGTTTGAAAATATTTACAAGTTAAAACCTCAAAGAAAAATTCAAATTATAAACTCAACAGGAAATCCTAGAATTAAAGAAAAAACTTTATTGAAAAAAGAGCAAAAAATATTTGAAAAATCCAATAGAAATGGTAGCGGAAAAAATGGGGGGAAATTATAGGAATGTAAGAAAATTAAGAAAGAGGAAATAACTTGGTTAAAAAGAGACACAAAGATAGCGAAGAAAATAACTCTTTAAAAATCAGAACTGACAAAAGAGGTACAAAGTTCCTTGAAGAAAATAACTCCTTAGAAATTAAAATTGGCCAAGTGGAAACTTAATTACTTTATGAGACATCAAAAAAAAATAAAGTCAAAAGATTGAAAAAAGAAGAAAATGTGAATTATCTCATATGAAAAATAACTAACCTGAAACATGGATAGAAAAAAGATAATATAAGTTATTAGACTATCTGAAAGTCATGATTTAAAAAAAGATTTATCTTCTGAAGAAAAACACAAAATAAAAATTTCCAGGAATCAATTATGAAAGGCAATGGAATTAAGATTTATTCAAGAACATTCTACCTAGAAATTTTGCATATAATCCTACAAAGGGAAAATGGGAATTTAATGAGATAAAGGACTTTCAAGCATTCTTTTGGGGGTTTTTTGGTGGGGGGGGGAAGGTGGGTATATTGTTTATTAGAAATCCATTAGAATTGATTTAGATGCAAGCACTACTGAGAAAAATGAAGTTATTTATAGCTGATCATCCTACAATATTGTTGTACTTTATATACAGTACATTTCACATTGCCTCTGCTCATGTCTTTCCAAGTTTTACTGAGAGCATCCTGCTCATCTTTTCTTTTTGTTTCCGTTTATAAATTTTTGTTTCCTTTTTAAAGCAAGTTTTAAAGCAAATTTACTTCAAAACCCTTGAGTTCCAAATTGTCTCCCTTCCTCTTACCCAACTTCTCTCATTGAGAAAGCAAGTCATTTGGTATAGGTTAAAAATGCATAGTCATGGGGCGGCTAGGTGGCCAGTGGATAAAGCACCAGCCCTGGAGTCAGGAGTACTGGGTTCAAATCCAGTCTCAGACACTTAATAATTACCTAGCTGTGTGGCCTTGGGCAAGTCACTTAACCCCATTTGCCTTGCAAAAAACCTAAAAAATATGTATAGTCATGAAAAACATTACTACAATAATCATGTTGTATAACCCTCCACAAGAAATAGAAATCTCAAGAAAAATAAAGTGGAAAAAAAAAAGCTTATATCAGTCTGTTTTCAGACACCATTAGCTTTGTCTTTGGGATGGATATTATTCTTTGTTATAAAGTCCATCAGAGAAATTGTTTCAACCTTTTTTTCCCACCAGTGCTGTTTGCTAGATTTATTTTCCTCAATCCTATTGCCCTCACACCTGATTTCTTCTATTCTCTCTCTCCTTTCACCCAGTCCTTTCTCAAAATTTTTTGCATCTGACTAACTTCTGCTACAATCTTCCCTCTCTTCTATCACATATAACTCTTCTCCCCTCCTCCATTCCCCATTTCCCCATCCCTTTCCTCTCCTATTTTCCTCTAGAGTAAGATAGATTTCTCTGATCCACTTCTGATGATAGTAAGGCTCACTCTCTCCCCCCTCACCTCCCCCCCTCTTCTACTCCACTGCAAAAGCTTTCTTTTGCCTCTTTTATGTGAAATAACTTACCCTATTATACCTCTCCTTTCCCTTTTCTCCAGTACATTTCTTTCTTTCTTTCCAAGTAACTCCACCTTTTTTATATCTTATACATTCAAATTCAATTCCCTCTTGGGCCTTGTCTATATAATAATGTTTTTCCTTCATTTTCAAAGAATACTATGTCATTGGGAAGGTGGTGCCATGACAAGCACATGAATTGGTTTTGAGTGTGTAGTGCTGTGCTAAGTCACCAGCCTCACTTTCTTCTCTGGAACCATCTGGGTCCAGTGGACAAATATGAATCAGGAGGACTGGAGATGACCTTAGAAGCAATCAGGGTTAAGTGACTTGCCTAAGATCACACAGTTAGTAAGTGAGAAATGTCTGAGGTTGCACTCAAACTCCCATCCTCCTGTCTCCAAGGCCAGTGCTCCAACCACTGTGTCACCTAACTGCTCACCTAGTCTACATATGCTCCTTCTAACTACCATAATAAATGAGAAGGTTCATATGAGTTATCTGTTTCATCTTCCCATGCAGTAATACAAACAATTCAACATCATTCAGACCCTCATGATTTGCCCTTCCCTTTTACCTTCTCTATACTTCATCTGTGTCCTGGACTTGAACATTAAACTTTCTGTTCACTTTGAATCAATTCATCAGGAAAGTCTTTCAAGACTTCTTGATTTTTAAATGACTAGGAAATTGGATATTCAAAGCAAACATGAATGTAAAATCCTAAAACTTCTCTATTTCATTATATGTCCATTTCCCCCTAAAGGATTATACTCAATTTTTTTTTTAGGTATGTGATTTCTAGGTAAGTGTCTCTTACCTAGAGCTCTGGAATATCTTATTCTAAGGTTTCTGTTCCTGCAATGTAGAAGCTGTTAAATCTTGTGTTTTCCCAAATGCAGTTCCATTATATTTGAATTGTTTTTTTTTTCTGGATACTTGCAAGATCTTTTCCTTCACCTGGTACCTCTGAATTTGACTTTCATATTCTTGAGAGTTTGCATTTTGGGATTTACTTTAGGAGATGATCAGTAGACATTTTCAATTTCTATTTTACCTTCTGGTTCTAGGATATCAACGCAGTTTTCTTTGATAATTTCTCAAAAGCAGATATCTGGATTCTTTTGGTCATGGCTTTCAGGGAATTCAATGATATTTAAATTATCTTTGCTCATTCTATTTTTCCAGGTCAGTTGTTTCATCAATGATATATTTTAAACTTTCTTCTAATTTATCATTCTTTTGATTTGATTTTTATCATGGAATCATTAGCTTCAACTTGTTTTGTTATAAATTTTAAGGAATTATTTTATTTTCTTCAGTGAGTTTTTTAATCTTTCTTTCATTTGGTCAATTCTGCTTTTTAATTTGAAAAAATATATTTAATTTATGGAATAAAACAAGCATTTCCATAACAGCATATTTTTTAAAAAGATGATGGCACATGAAGCTAGAAATTTATTGTGCCCAACTTGCTATTCTTTCAAAATATATTATAAAGTTATCAAGTTATCATGCAAATTTATTTTTTATTTTTTCTTCCCTCGTGTCAATCCAATGATGGCTACCATTAAACATAAATGCACATACAAACATATATTACATATGTAAAATTATTTTATATATACTTCTATTTAACAATTCTTTGAATGCAGATAGTCTTCCTTCATATGTCCTTTGCAGTTAATTTTTATATTTATAAGCAAAATGACTTATTTGATCATTGTTCTTAAAACATGAGAATGACAATAATATTGTTTTTCTATACAACATTCTCTCCTTTCACTCTTCATTATTTCATGCAAGTCTATCTGTTTTTCTAAGATAATCAAGTTCATAATTTCTTGTAACATGGTAATATTTCATCATGATCGTAGATCACAACTTTTCTAGTGATTCCCTCCCCAATTTTTTGGCATCCCCACAATTTCCAGTTGTTTGCCACCAGAAAGAGTACAGCTATAAATATTTTAGAATATATATATATATATATATATATATGTATGTATATATATATATTATACTTTTCCTTATTCCCCTATTATCTTTGAAAATAATGCTAATAGTGATATTACTGGGTCAAAGGTTATAGGTAATTTAAGAATCTTTTGGACATATTTCCAGATTGCTACCCAAAATAGTTGGATCAGTTCACAATTCTACCAAGAATGGATGTGTCCCAATTTTTCCACATCCCTTCCAACATTTTCCACCTTACTTTTCAATCATTTTAAACAGTCTCATAGGTATAAAATAGTATCTCAAGGTTGTTTTAATCTGAATTTCTCTGATCAAAAAGTAGATTTAGCATATTCTTTCATATGATTAATTTTTTTAGATTTCTTTATTGGAAATATGCTTGTTCATATTCTTTGATCATTTTTCAATTGAGAAATTTATTCTCATAGTTTTCAAAAGTGTTTATAGATTTGAGATATAAGAAACCATCTATAAAAATTTTGCCTAACTTTCTTCTTTCCTTCTGATCTTGGCTACTTTTTTTAAAATACAAAATCATTTTAATTTAATTTAATCAAAATTTTATACCTTAACTATTCTTTCTATATAATTTATTCATAAATACAATTTATTCCATAAATAAGATGAGTAATGTGTCCCATGTTCTTCAAATTTTATTATGTTTCTATTTATATTTAGGTCATGCATCTATTTTGAGCTTTTCTTGATAAGTGATATTAAGATTTTGACCTATGACCAAAATCTGCCATGATGCTTTCAGATTTCCCAACACTTTTTAATATCAAATAAGAATTCTTATTCCAAGGTTTTAAGTCTTTACATTTGTGAAATGCAAAGTTATTATATTTTCTTGCTACTGTGAATTATACATCTGTTCCATTGAGCTATGCTTCTATTTCTTAGCCAGTACAAGAGAGTTTTGATAATTACTACTTTTTAATATAGTTTAAGATCTGGTACTATTAATCCTTCTTCCTTTACATTTTGTTCATTAGTTCCATTGTTATTTTTCATATATTGTACTTCAAAATGAATTTTGTTACTATTTATTCTAATTCAGTAAAATATTTTTTGGTAATTTAATTGGGATGACATAATATATATATATATATATTAATATATTAGTTTAGGTAAAATTTACATTTTTATTATTTTGGACCTACCTATACATGAACAATTACTATTTCTCCAAATATTTCAACCTGATCTTATTTGTATGAAAACATATGTATATATATATATATATATATATATATATATATATATATATATATATAGTTCCTGTATTTGTTTTGGCTGGTGCACTCCCAGGTATTTCATATTATCTTTCTTTATTTTAACTAGGGTATCTCTTCCTATTTCTTCTTGCAGGGTTTTATTTATGATAGATGGGAATGCGAATGTTATATGTGAATTTACTTCATACTTCTTTGCTAAAGTTACTGTTTTAACTAACTTTTTAGTTGAGTCATTGGGATTTTCTAAGAATAATAACATGTCATAAATTCTACATTTTTTCTTTGGTGATCCTTGTACATTTTTTTTTTCCATTTGGCCAGTTCTGCTTTTTAAGAAGTTCTTTTCTTCAGTGGATTTTTGTGTCTCTTATAGCATTTGATCTATTTTGGCTTTTCCCAATTTTCCATTTGTCTGTCTTCTTTCATTTTTAAAATTATTTTTGGATGCTTCTAAGAATTATTTTTGTTTTTTCTGTTGTTTTTTTTTAGATTTTTGCAAGGCAAATGGGGTTAAGTGGCTTGCCCAAGGCCACACAGCTAGGTAATTATTAAGTGTCTGAGCCCGGATTTGAACCCAGGTACTCCTGACTCCATGGCCAGTGCTTTATCCACTACACCACCTAGCTGCCCTAAGAATTATTTTTGGACTGAGACAAATTCCCACATTTCTTTGAGGCTTGGGTTTAGATGTTTTGACTTTCAAAGCTAGCCCTAAGTGTCTGTAAATGTTTAGTTCTTCTAAAATGATATGGTCTAAAGAGTGGTGTGGACACTTATCTTCCCACCTATACTTTGATTTGTGAATGACCACTCTTTTTCTTTCTTTTTAACTGCACAATTCTTTATTTACTAGCAAAACAATCCTAATTACACCAATGCTTGGAAATAAAACTGTTTGCAAGTAGTCAGTCACTAAAATAACAGACCACAGAAAGGAAAAGGAGAAGAAAATGCAAGAGAGTTTGGTTGAAGAGTTTGCTCATTGACTGAACTTGGTGTATTCATAACATCTAATTCAACATGAAGGTGGAATTTCTTTACTTGACCTTCTCATAGACACTGTGTCAAGTCACATTGTTCATAACAGTCCACCAATAACTTTCCTTCTTCTGCTTTCCTTGTTATATAGTGCTTTCCTTCCCATCCAATGCCTGGAGCTGGATCAATGCATCATTTTAAAGGGTATAAAGAGTCTGAGTTTTCCTGTCATCAGCTGTGTTTTCTTTAAACTTCTCACCAAGTTTAAAAGAGACTTGTGTAGTTTTTATGGTGCTCTCAGTCTTAATGGTAACTAACGTACTGTCAGAGATTACAAAATCTGGTTTGGCCATCCCAGCCATTTTCCTCAGGGCATTCCCACTCCCAATTCCTTCATGTACTGGTCAAATCCTTTACTTTCCAGGAGGGGCCATTTATGGAGCAGCTGCTTGGGAAGGGCCATGGTGAATTCAGGAGAGAAGAGGAGGGAAGAAAACGTGAGAAAAGAGCAGAGGTTGTGCTGAAAGGTGGTGAAACAGCATGCCCACATAATCTTTTTTCACCCTGAATCTTTCACCAGAGTCCCTACTCCTTTGAAGCTCTACATTATCATAGGCTAGTGCTCCTCCTTGCCCTGAGACTGCAAACCAAATAAAAGAATTTGAATCAATAATGTTTCTCAGAATACACAACTAAAAATACTTACTCTTTTGAAATGCTTGTTCAGAGTTCAGTTTTCACAATATTTCCTTCCATGTTCAAATGGAAAAACTCAGATTGTGGGTCTTCTCAAAAAATTAAGGTATGGTTGATTTCTTCTTCATACCAATCAAAATTAACATTTCATTAAGTAATCTTCTCTCACCATATCTTTGTTGGTCCAAATGAGTTCTGGCAGGAAAATTTTACAGTGAAATTCACATCTCCTACAGTACTTTAGCAACTGTGGAAACATGTATTTAAAAGTTTTCAATAATAAAGAAGATATATTTATGGATATTTGGTGAAATGATCAGTCACTACTAAAAGGTGTCATGTAAATTAAAGCATATCTATGTTTAGAATGAGTATGTATGTATAACTTCTATTAGATTGCTTTCTGTTAGGGGGAAGGGTGGGAGGGAGGGAGAAAAATGGGAAACTCAAAACCTGGCAAAAAACTCATTGTTGAAAAGTACTGTTGCATGTAGTTAGAAAAATAAAGAAAGAAATAGATAAATAAAATAGAAAAAAAGAAAATATAACATATATTATCTCATCCTAGTAAGAAAAATGCAAACCCAGATAAGTTCCAAAAGTTTACTATTCCTTATATTCTCCAAGTATGCTCTAAAAATTCTAATACTTTTCTTTACACAAAATACTTAATGGTTTCTATAGACATCTTTGACCAATAAAATATGTTCCTTACTAACTCTACAAGTCTTTCTTCAATGAAATATCCGAAGTTATTATAATAGAAGGAATGGTCTTAATCTGGGTCCTTGAATTTTAAAAATGATAATTGTATTTCAGCAAAATTGGTTTCCTTTGTATACAAACACACACATCATATGCATTTTATTTGGAGCATTTAAGAATATTTTTCTGAGAAGTCCATGGACTTCATCAGACTATGAAAGCATTCCATGACACAATAAAGTTAAGAAACCATATTAAGCTTTCATGGTTATACTACTGTGCTCTGAGTAGCACCACTGGTTTCTAGGTACTTTGGTAGAAAAGGTGACAACCCTGTATAAGTATCCCATTGCACAATTACAATTTTTGCCATTGCCTTAATAGTAGAATACAACCTGGGGATTCTAGTCCTTTAGCTTCACTGACTCACTTCTTAGCTTGTATTGTTTTTCACAGTTCTTCATCAGCCACCTGTTCTTTCTACCAATTATCCACAGACAAATAAGGCCTAAACGGGTTGATTTAATGAAATAAGGTTCACATATGCTGCTGGCATGCTGCCTGGTAGAAGTCCCAAACTCTCAGATACATTTCTATTTGTTGATGCCCTGATCCCTGGATATTGCAAATCATTTTCACTTATTCCTTTGGTGTTGCTACAGTCATATAGTCTTTGATCACAGATCATTATCATCCATGTTAGTTTTCCCTTAGACTGATGTATTTACTAAAATTCAGAATTGGCCAATTCTGCTATCTATCTCTGGCAAATAACATTTAATATGACCACGTATACAAAAAACAGGCCATGAATCTTTGTCAGTACACTTCAAATTTAATGATATATATATATATATATATATATATATATATATATATATATATATATATATAGTCTGTTCTGTTTTGGTATTAGTCCACTTCAAAGCAATTAACTCCAGAATAGAAAGTAATACTATCACTAAGTCTTCTGCTAGAAAAACATTCAAATGTCTATAATTACTCTTGGTACAATATACTCCCAATCTTCCAAATTTGTCTTGAAAGGCAGAACAAAAGTTTTCTCTGAACTTGCACAGGTCCAAATTGGTATATTTATGAGATAATTCATTACATCTTTATAAATATCTTCAAACATATTTATTTATCCAATGATATCCAAATTAGTTCAAAAGACTTAGTCAGAAAATTATTCTGGACCCTCTCCTAAAACTCCCCATGTCTTCTTCTAAAATTAGTACTCTAATACTAATTTCCAATCTAAAAATGTTTAAATATGTGTTAAATCATATTACATTTAAAAAGCATAAGATAAATTTGTATCTAGTAAGTTAATAGTAAACATTATTACACATTCAATATATTTAGTAATAAGCAATGAAACAACTATATACAATTAATGTACATACAAGCTGTCATTAGTCAACAGTAACACTTAGATACTGTGTTAAATTTTTATAAGAATGTATAGTTGATATTATATCAAATTTATTTAATAAATTAATTACATTCATTTAATAAGCTAGAGAAGCTTCTTATCCTAAACATGATTATTTATATTCTTTCTCTGTATCATAAATCCTAATCTCTTAGGCCTAAATACATATTATAATTACTAGCTATATAATTTATCGATAAGATAGGCAGTAATAAGGCAAAGATATAAATTATTATTCACAACATTTCAACTGCAAAAAAGATCACAACCAAAGCCATATTTGATCATTATTGAAACTCAATCTTTTCTCATGTGTGTAACAGTCACCAGATACCAGGAAGAGCATCTTCTAATGAATTCTCTTCATTCTTTTCATAATATAAAGATATAGTTCTTTAAATAAATCTTTTAATCCTCTTTCTCTGTAACCGATTCAATCTATTTACAATCATAAAAGGCAATTGGATGATTTCTTATTGGAGTTCAAATCATTCCAAGACTCAATAACCTTTCTTAAAAATCCAAAAGCAACATCTATGATGTCTGAAGAAAACAATATGAAGCTAATGGATTATTACAAATAACAGATGCATTGTTGGTCTATATAGGTGGGGTGGTTTTTCATACTTAAATACTGTTGAAATCATTGACCCAGCACACACACACACACACACACACACACACACACACACAAACAAACATGTATTGAATGAAAAGAAGTAGTTCAGATGAGAAATTTGAATCTTTATGAATGAATTTCAGATGGGGGAAAGTGAAGAAAGACGACACAGAAGAGGCGACATCTAAATTGACCTTTCAAGGAGAGATCTGGTTCAACATGTAGAGATGGGAGGGAAGGGGGGCACAGAATGAAAGAGAATATATTTAAGGTGTAAGGATAGTGTGAGCAAAAGCACTTAAAAGTGTAAAAAACGGTATGAAAATGTGGGTCAAGGGACAATTGAACCAGAAAATAGATTACATGAAAGGAACTAGTACAGTGGGTCTGGAAAAAGTATGTCCTAGTAAGACTTTTAGCCTTGAATAGTATTTCTATGATAGGGTTGGGTGATATTTACTCAGGCACTCCAACTCATTTAAAGTAAATGATAAGTTGTTCAGTCTATCTTTAGACTGTATGGAAAAAGTCTTTGAAAGCCAATGAATGAAGTGAAATGATATCAGATAGGAAGTTTGTTAAGTTTGTTCCTGTTGGCAGAGTGATTACATTATGCCCTCTGGCTGCAATTGGGGAGTTTCAGCAAGGGGTGAGCCAGGAAAGAGAGAGAGAGAGAGAGAGAGAGAGAGAGAGAGAGAGAGAGAGAGAGAGAGAGACAGAGAGAGACAGAGACAGAGACAGAGAGACAGAGAGAGAAAAAGAAAGGAGAGAGTTTTCAAAGGCTCTGAGAACTGTGAGACTTCCCAGCTTCTTGCCAGCATCCTTATATCATTACCCCCCCAGGCCAGTAGCCTGATTTTGATGAACTTCTATTCTCCTGGAAGATATAAAATATGAACTGATAAGCAAACAGAAGATAAAATAAGGAATGGGAACCCTAGTAATTAGGGTATCAGAGAAGATTTCCTGTGGAAGATGGCCCTTGGGAGACGCCTGAAAGAAGTAAAGAATTCTAATAGGCACAGATGAAGAGTGTATTCTAGGGTTCTGACAAGTTATGGAGGTGGGATCAGGAATGTTAAGTTTAGGGACCTTAGAGTTTGTGAATGCTAAACATTTTATATGACTGTGGAAATGTAGGTTGGAATCATATTGTGAAGGGCTTTGAAAGGCAAAGTGAAGAATATTTTATCTTAAGAGTTAATAGGGAACCATTATAGATTCTAAGGAAAAATGATTTGTGGATAATAGGCTTAATAAAGGGAAGTTTGGAAATAGGAAGACCAAGTAAGAGGCTATTACCATAGTCCAGCAAGGAAGTGCTGAGGGCTTGAACTATGTTGGTGACAATAAGGGCAGAGAGAAGGGAACAGATGTGTGAGAGATATAGAGGCAGAAATGACAAGACTCATTAACATTCCATATATATGGAGGCGGGAGGGGGTGAGGAAGGGTGAGAGAAAGAGAGAGAGAGAGAGAGAGAGAGAGAGAGAGAGAGAGAGAGAGAGAGAGAGAGAGAGAGAGAGAGAGTTTCAAAGGCTCTGAGAACTGAGACTTCCCATCTTCTCATCAGCATCCTTTACCATCACCCAAACCAGTAGCAGCTAACAGAAATGTGTGCTTTAGAACCAAAGAGGGTCTAATTGCATTCATAAATACTCCAGTATTAGGTATAAAATTAGGCTTAAAGGACTTCCAGCAATGAGGACTTTTGCTGCCCATTTGCCATATATATTCTTTCCACTTTCCCCTGGAGTCTGTACATACTTGTGGGACATTGAGTGTCACAGATTTGGTATAATATTTTGTATTAACTGTTTCTTACTTTTCCTCCTCAATAAATGTTGTTGGGGCAGCTAGGTGATGCAGTAGATAGAGCACTGGCCCTGGAGTCAGGAGTACCTGAGTTCAAATCCGACCTCAGACACTTAATAATGACCTAGCTGTGTGGCCTTGGGCAAGCCACTTAACCCCATTGCCTTGCAATAAACAAACAAACAAACAAACAAACAAACAAATAAATAAATGTTGTTCAGTTGTACCCAATTCTTCATTACGCCATTTGGGATTCTCTTGGTAGAGATACTAGAGTGTTTTGCTGTTTTCTTCCCCAGCTCATTTTACAGTTGAGGAAAATGAGGCAAGCAGGTTAAGTGACTTGCCCAGGGTTACACAGCACTTATTAATTTGAGATAAGAACTGGAATCCTGATTTGAACTGAGGACTGACTCCAGGCCCAGAACCATCAGATCACCCACTGACCTCTTAATTAAATATTATCTTTCTAAAAATGGACAAAATCAATCACAACTGATAATCGTGGGAGAAAACATACCATGGGTACTTGAGTCAATAGCATTAGAGAAATATAGCCCATTCAACCTTAAGCATTCCCCTGGAGCCTTGCCCTGGACCCAGGACTTGTCTGTGAGAACGGGAACTGAGAAAATGATTCTCAGAGCTGATACGGGATGTAGTATGATAACAAATTTGCTTCAGGAAGCAAAGGAGAGATGCCGAAGATTTGCTTTGGTTTTTAGGCCATATAATTGCTCTAAGTTGTTCTTTTCCTCTGGGTCAGGTTGAGGAGAGGACAGACTAGAGGCAGAAAGCTACTTGGGGAAATACAGAAAAAAAAAACAGTCCTTCCTATTGAGGATATTACATTAAAAAGGGAGAGAAAAAAGTTTACAAAATAAATGCAGGGTAATTTGCTGGTTTGCTAGCAGTTAAAAGGATCAAAGATGTTCTCATGTAAGAGATTGCTTTTGATCTGAACTTTGAAATAAGCTAGGGATTCTAATAGGTGACAGAAAGAAAGGAATATAGCTCCTACACAGGGACTTAATAGAGACATAAAGGCTGGAACAGCTACATGGTGCAGTGATAGAGCCCTGGATAGAGCTTTGAAATCAGGAGGATCTGAGTTCAAATCCAACCTCAGACATTTGACACTCACTAATTATGTGACCTTGGGCAAGTCACTTAACCCTGATAGCCTCACATCTACGACCACCTCCAGTCATCCAGATAGCTCAGGAGGAGAAAGTGAGGCTGGTGACTTTGCACAGCCTCCCTACTCAAATTCAATTCACTGTTCGTCATGGCATCACCTCCCTGGTGTCATGGTCTTCTTTGAGACCAAAGGACAAACAACAACAGAGCCTGGGGGTTCTAATATCAGACCTTACTCCAGAGTTAACCATGGCTATCTATGAGACAGAGGCCACTATGTTTAAATGAGATAGCAAGAATGGAAGCTTTGCACAACATCCCCTCATTATAAATCTTCTGTGCAAGTCATGATGTCACCTTCCTGATACTGAAGGACAATCACTATTATTGATAATGTCACATATGAGAAACAATAGGAAAACAACTTTGAAAAACTATAGAGAATATTGAGGGAGGAATGATACATAATAAGCATGGAAAGATAGCTTGGAGTCTGGTGTTGAAGGGTCTTAAATACAAACATAGGAACTTCTATTTCAATTAGGCAGTCAGTATTTAGTACATATATATATATATATATATATATATATATATATATATATATATACATATATATGCTAACTGCTGTAGATATAAAAAGAGACAAAAACCAGACCCTGCCCTCAAGGAGCTTGCAATCTAAGGGGAAACAATAAAATATCTATACACATGTATAAATATGCACATACAAGCACACATACATATATGGAGATGGAGATGTGTGCTTGGGTATGAATTAGCTACATATAGGATAATGAGGAAATAATCAATAGACGGAAGACACTCAAATAAAGGGGTTAGAAAAGATTTCCTGTCAAAGTTAGGATTTTCATTGAATTTGAACGAAGGCTGGGAAGCCAGGAGGCAGAGATGAGGAGAGAGAATATTCCAGCTCTTGGGACAAATAGCAAGAGAGAACGTTCCAAAGTAAGAGATGGAATGTCTTGTTCATGGAACAGCCAGGAGACCAGTGTCGCTGACTTGAAAAACATGTGAAGGGAAAAGTGTATAAGATATAAGAAACCTGAAAACAGGAGGGAACTTATTCATGAAAGACTCTGAACACCAGATAGAGGATTTTGTACTTCATACTGGAGGTGATAGGAAGTCATTGGGGTTTGTGACCCATGGAGGTCACAAGGTTAGATGGTTATCCTAAGGCTAATAGGAAACCAATGCACTTTATTGATCAGGCGTGTGACTTGGTCAGTCTCATGCTGTAATATTATTAATTTGGCAAGTGGGGAGAAAAATCAAGGCAGGGAGACCAATTATAGGGCTATTACAACAGAGCAGATAAGAGGTGAGGGGAGTCTGGCATCTGAAATAGGATGGCATCAGAAGGACTGAAAAAGAAAGAATCAGGATGAATGGGAGAGATATTAAAGAGGTGAAAAAATCCATAGGATTTGGGAACTGATAAGATAAGGATTTGATGGATGTAAGAAGAAATTATTTTCTAAAAAGAAAATGAGCTTTTGAACAACAGGTATCTGGGAATGTGTTTTAATAGAAATAGAGAACTTGGAAAGAAAGAGAAATAGATTTGGAAGCAGGAAGAGAGGATGAGGTCAACTTTGAAAATGCCAAATTTGGGGGATTGGTGGGACATTTGTATAAATATCCTAGGAGATCAGAAATGTGGAGCTGGAGGGGTCAGGGGTGGAAATGTAAATTTGGATGTTGCTGAGACAATAATTGATGCTGTTTAATGATGGAATTGTCAAGGAAGGAAATGGAGAGAGGACCAATAACAAGACACTGTTACTGATAGTATTCTAAGGCTTCTAAGATCAAGAAACAGACCTGTTCTCATTACAGCTGGTAGTATAATGAATAGTGCACTGATCCTGAATAAGTCATTTAGCTTCAGTTTATCTTGATTTCTCAACAACAAAATAAGGATAATATTAATACCTGTCTCTAAGGATTATTGTTAAGATGAAATAGGATAAAAGTTACTTTTTTAAAAATAGTGCCTGGCGGGGGGTGGCTAGGTGGCACAGTGGATAAAGAACAGGCCCTGGAGTCAGAAGTACCTGGGTTCAAATCTGGTCTCAGACATTTAATAATTACCTAGCTGTGTGGCCTTGGGCAAGCCACTTAAACCCATTTCTTTGCAAAAAAAACCCCTAAAATAATAGTACCTAGAACACAGCAAGTGATAAAGAATTGCTAACTATTGCAATTATTATTATTAATTATTAGAGATGAGGCAAACTTATAGAAGTTGAGCGATTTGCCCAACAGCTGAGTTAAGATTTGAACTATCAATGTATTTATCCATACAGAGGTAAGTAAAGATTCAAACCCAAGGCTTTTGGCTCTCCACCCAGGGCCATCTAACGTTCTTTCCACTACAATCTGTTGCCTCAGTTTTAACAATTATCCTTCATTTTGGAAGGTTTTGCAGGTCATGAAAGTCCAGCCAATGAATCCAAGGACAGTAAGCACTTGCGGACCTTGGAATGTGGTGGTTAAGCACCCTGGCATGCTCTGAAGCCATATACCTTCTCGGGAACAGATGACATGGTATTTCCCAGATGCCACTATTTAGTTGTGGCCAAAAGCAACTACTGATTGAGGAAGGTGAACTGGGGTGGGGGTGGGGTGGCCTTCCTCACCCTCAAGGGCCACGGATGGCACTAATGGCCACAGGGGGCGTTTTGGCACAGGATGGGAACAGGTGGGAACAGCAGGTGTGGTTGGCTAGAGATGACAAGGGCATACAGTATGCTGTTGGCAAGCTACTGGCAATCTGGGTTCAGGAGCCAGAGAGCACAAAAGAAGAACAGAAATGGTTGCAAATGGAGAAAGGAGCAGGGCAGAATAAACTGTCAGAACAGGTTGACAGGTACTCTCAGAGCAAGTGCAGAGAAAATGATCAATGCAAGAGGTGGACTCTATGCTTCAATGGGCCCAAGAGGCTCCCATCACCTTGACAGTCATTCTGAAGCATGCTGTGGCAAGCATTAGAATGGCCAAGACCTGGGAGATTGGGCGGCAGCAGGCATACCCCTGGAACAGCCTCACTGGAGAGAGAGAAGAGCAAAGCAAAGAAAATCTTAGCTTCCTCCCTGTTTATTACAGATAAGCTTCATTTAGGAGCAACTGTTTGTTAGGGATTCACAAATCATTTCAAAGACAAGAGAAGTAAATAGATTTTGATCTTCTGATTTTCTTTGTGACCTCAGTACCGTCGTGTTTATATCTTAAGGTTTTCAATCCCTGCTCATAAAATACTGTACAGATATAAAGGATGATTGTAGAATATTAGACTAAAAAGGACACTGAAGGTTTTCTTTCCTGCTTCATTTTATAGATGAGGAGATTAAAATCCAAAAATTTAAAGGGATATGTGCCCAAGGCTCTGTCATGAATTTTCTGCTCTCCTTCTATAGTCTTGCTTGATCCCAGCCATTCCCTTGGGTTCTAATGTCTTCTCTATGCAGTTGATTCCCAGATCAACATAGGAAGCCTTAAATTCTTTCCAGAATTACAGTCCTGCCCCACTATTGGATATCCTGCAGACATCTCAAGCTCAAATCATAATTCTTCTTTTCCTCCAAACAGCCCCTTCCTTCTCCCATTTTTCCAGGAATGAAACCCCAGTGTCATCACTATTCCTATCTTTTATTGCAAATATACAATCAGTTTACAATTATGTCATTACTACCTTTGTATCTCCCATGTGTCCTCTACCCTCCAGTTTCATTGCTGCCATCTTGGAGCAAAACTTCAAAATTGTTCTCTCTACCTTCCATTACAGTCCAGTTTTCACTCTACTATTAAAGTGATTATCCTTTATAAAGAAAAACTAACACTTCTGGTGTTAGGGCTTGCAGAAACCTTTTCAAAACTGTTCATCCACCTTTGATATCAATCTTTACCCAACTCTCACCTATGGTTCCAAGAAATTGTAACAACAGATGGGCTAAACCAGGTGTATACCTCAAACCTGGCAGTGATTTAAGGTGATGTGAAGATTTCTCCTGGTGGAATAGGTGACTGAGAACAGTTTGTTCCAAGGACCACAAGAACAGCTGAAACAGGTTCTATAGAGTTCTTAGAGCTTGGTCAATATTCAAGATACCAAGGTCATCCACTGTATCCCAAATCTTTGCCAGCTGCTCTTACTTTTGCCTTGTCCCTGGACTTGGATGACTCTTAAAGAATGAGGCTGAAGACTATGTCCAACTCTGGTTCACTTAAATCCAATTCACGTACAAGTCAAGACACCACCAGTGATGTCATTGGTTCTCTTCAAAAATGAAAGCTCAACAACCATCACAAACTTCCATTTATAACATATAGACCTCTTCTGTACCTATTTCTCTCATTAGAATGAGAACTTTTTGAGAACTGGGTTTATGTTTTTGCTTTACCTTGTCTTAGGATGCAGCTTCATTGATTACTCTGCACAGTTTAAAAATAATTGACTTTTTTTTTTGGTGAGCACACTTTTTTATTGAATCAAATACAAGTGGGGGTAAACAAAATCTACCAGCCTATTTCAATCAGTAAAAAACATTACTTGTTTTACTTGGTCATAGTCTGAGAAATGTATTCAAGAAGTGGTTATCTCAAAACCATATAGAAGCTCCTACTGTATGGAAATAGAGAGGAAGAGATAGGTTCATTCAGATCCAAGTTATAGTGAACTCATTAGCAACCAGGGAAAGAGAAAGACAAAGTAGGATTGAATTGTGGAAGATTTAGCTGAGACTAGCAGTTGTAGTAAAGGTTAATTACAAAAATTTAAAGATATAATGACTCAAGATCCACATGGCTCCCTCTTCTGCAGCTTTAAGTAATTTATAATAGGTAATAAATTATGATTACAGTTATAATAGCTATGAGCCCCCAGTTAGGAAAATTCCTAACATTTATGCAGAGGATTTAATTTAGATTCTTATCCATTTCTATTAACCCCTAACTTGTGCAGCTAAGGCAAGATTCAGGTTGCCAGAAACATTGGGTAATGAGACAACAGGTGGATATGACAGAGTTTGTGCCCAATCAGACAGAAGTTAGGGGGAAAGCAAATCTTTTTTTAGAATTTCCCTCATTCCACAATAACTAGGGTTTGTCAAACATGATGCTACTGTGTTTGTTTGCTTCTGTATATTATGTATCTAAAAATGTTCTCTCTCTCTCTCTCAACTTGGATCATTTTAATGGTTACTTCTTTAAAGTATAGTTTGAAATTTGGAACTAATAGGCATCCTTTCTTTCTAATATTTTTTATTATTCCTTCTCAAATTCCTGGTATTTTGTTACTTTTTCCAGCACAATAAAATATTTTCTTCAACATAGAATAAATAAATTTAGATAAAATTTTCATCTTTCTTATATTGTCCCCATCTACCCATGAAAAATTAGTATTTCTCCACTTATTTAGATACCTATCTCCTTCTGTAAAGAATTTTTATAGATAGATTCATATAGTCCCTGTATGAATCTAAGATATATTCCTGAGTTTTATAATTTTTGTAGTTATTTCAAATAGAATTTCCTCTCTTAAATCTTCTTGCTAGCTCTTACTGCATATATATATATAGGAATTCTGAAGTTTTTATGAATTTATGTCCTGCAACTTTGTAGATGTTATGATTTAACTAAAAGTCCATCAATGAAAATCTTTAAAAGTACATGAAAGAAAAAGTAGGAAGTTCAGAAGGGAACACAAAGAACCTGGGCGATTCTGTTACTATTTTGTAAAGTTTAATATATATTAAAAACAATTAACCATACATAAAAGTGCATAGTGTCATATTTGATCTCCTTTTCTATTCTTCTTTATATATTGATGTTTGTTGATATTGTTGTTCTAAAGGAACAAAAGTAAAAAAAAATAAAGGCCAGAGTTTAATAGTTTAATATGCCTTAACATTTTATATTTTATCCTATTTTCACATATTCTGCATAAGGCCAAGCCCATTCTCTCTCTCTCTCTCTCTCTCTCTCTCTCTCTCTCTCTCTCTCTCTGTCTGTCTCTCTCTCTCTGTCTCTCTCTTTCTCTCTCTCTCTCTCTCTCTCTCTCTCTCTCTCTCTCTCTCTCTCTCTCTCCTATAAATTGTAATTTTGTAGATTTAGTCAATGCTTCTTCTTCATTATAATAGGAACTCTCATATCTACATTTTCACTTCCTAAGGGTATATACATTTTTCTCACAATAATCTTCTAAGATAAGTGCTAAAGGTATTATTATCTTCATCTTTTCAAGGAAGGAAGGAAGCTGAGACTTAGGGATATAAAGTACCAAGTGCAGTGTGATAAGACTAGTAAGTAAGTCTCAGAGCTGTCACACAGATGCATGCATCCTAATTTCAGGTCCAAGTCTCCTACAACATCTCATCTATACCTGAAACTGCACATATTAAGGATGAAATATTCATTTTCATGTGTTTCTAGGGCTTGTATTTGGTGAGGAGGTTACAATAACAGGAAATGACTGAGAGAGGAAAGAAAAGTAAAGGTGTGGAAAGAATGAAAGCAAGTATGGAAATTGGAGAGTGGTTAGAAGAGGCGTAGAAGGAGAAGTGGCAGCTGCTGCTGCTACAAGGAACAGGAAGAAGAAGGAGCAAAACTTGTGTAAAATTCATGATTAATTTGTCTTCTAGTTAGCCAGGAACCTGATGAAAGGTAGTCATCACCTCTAAAGAGGAAGGAAATAAGGGAGGGGAAGTAGTTATGGAAGAGCCTGAAAAATGGGAGAAATTAAATACCCAAGAAAGGAAAAGGAAAGACAGTGAAACCCAAGAGGGAGGAAATGGGATGGTAAAAATGGCTCCAAGTATTGGTATTGTGTTCTGGAAAGAGGATTGGAAAGATAGCAGGAAGAAGATAAGTCACTGGATAGGGGTAGGAAGAAGAGAAGAGGAGAGATCACTAGCTGACCTAAAACACAATTTCCCAGTGGAGAAAAATGCAAATAAACCAAGAAGTAATCATATGTGGTAAAGCTATTATTATTATAGCATCACTAATCCTATTAAAGGATTCTATAGAGTGAAAATAGATATGTGGAATATTACTTGCAAAAAATCAGTGTTGACTATATGCATGGCTTTGCCCCTAGGACAAGCCACACATACTTCCAGATTTTTAATGACCAGGTTGTCATGATTGGTAAACATACTGTCCTGATTTGAATGGGCAGAAGATCAAATTGGAATGGCTCTCTGACCCACTCTGCCCTCATGCAAGCCAACATACAGAGAGATTTCCGATGTGATTCACATGCCAAGACTACAGGAGAATGTGACCAATGCTTAGAGGTGGAGACATAGATATGTTATAGAAAGTAAGTGAAAATCAAAAGACTTGGGTTTATAATAATTCTGAAAATGTAGGATTCATGAAAGAAAAGGTACCTAGAAAATGCAGAATAACCAGAGATATTATAGTTATCAAAGTGATCTAAGTAAGATAGCAGGCAGAGTTGCATGAATATATGAATTTAATTGGGGGAGAAGAACAATTCACTGACATGACCAAGGTGCCTTGGGGCAGCTAGGAGATGGGAATTCAGGAAGACCTGAATTCAAATCTGTCTAGACATTTACTAGCTACGTGACTCTGGGCAAGTCACTTAATCTTAACTTCCACTTTTTTATCTGTAAAATGAACTGGAGAATGCAGTGATAAACCATTCCAGTATCTTTGCCAAGAATGCCCCAAATGGGGTCACTGAGAGTCAGAAATGCTTGAACAATAAAAGAAATGCATTAGAGTTTGCAAAGCTCTTTATAGTCTTTAAGTCACTTGAGTTTCACAGTAAATCAATGAAACAACATCAGATCAGGATAGTTACTGTTACATTATTAGGAGACAGCAAATCCTTTTCTGAAGTAAGCAAAATATCAGCATTTTAAAGGATCTCTGATCACTATTCTAGACAGAAACTGATAGAGCAATTTTTTTCTTCCCATTTTATTACCAAACTATCTCTGGAACTAATGCTTTGTCTGCCTACCCAAGGCTCTGAAAAAAATCCTTTTTCTACAAAAATATTTCTCCTCTCTGCCCTAAGCAGCTGAACTTCCTACCCTCAGAGGCACCACTTTAGGTGAAGTTATTGTACCCAACCTCAAAGTCACAATTAAAATGCAAATATTTTACCCTAGAGAAATATTTCATTAAACCATTAATAATCATCTATTCTTTGTTGAGAATTAGTTAGGAATACTGATCTTCTAGTTCTAAAAAGAACAATAAAGAATAAAGTGAGTTCAAGGACTGGTGTTTCTATTCTTGCAAACGAGGAGATTTGAAGGATATGACAATTATGTAATAGGAGTTAGAACATGAGTAAATCATTCCCCCAAAAGTCACATTAGATGAAATAGTTGAAATGATTTTTCAAGAAAATAGCAAGCTCTATCTCTATTTCACTTCTGCTAGAAAAGTTATTTATAGGAATAGATAGGTAAAATCTAATTAACCCAAAGTCTATTTATAGGAAATCTAGCCTATATTATACAAAACAAAGGGAGCTATTATAGGAAGGTGATGGTGGGTTAAGAAGGAGAGGACCCTTTCTTCTGACCACACCCCAAAGCTCTAGAAATAAAGGAGAAAAAAACACTAATAAAGAAAACCAAAGAGAATCACCTCCACCATTCATTGTATAACTGTATGAAAAGACTGTCAGATTGCCAAAGAATTAAGAATAAGAGAGACAAGCTGAAGTGGGTGAAAAGAAGTTAAATAGCCTATTCCCACAAGTGAGATGAGTGTCCAAGTCTACCAGAAGTCACGCAGGGGTAAAATGCCCATCCATAGAAGGAGACAGGGCCAGAGTAGCACCAGGGTGACACATGGACTCTATCTGAGACAGAAGACAATGCCAGACCTGCATCTTGGCACCCCATACCTAAAGCAGCCTCTAGGTAGCCTGGTCTGAACCACAGTAAGAAATAAGGTAAGATAATTCCTTCAGAAGACAGAGCTTAATCACCTTCCAAAAGCAGGATCAAATAGGCCAAAAATACATTATCCAGGAGTGTTGGAGCAGAGTTTGACTCAAGCACAAGGCCCAAATGTAGTAACTGGGCTAGTGATAGGGTCAACAGAATACACTGAATATGATGAAATCTTAGACTAAGAGAAATGCAAGAGATGAATCTAGAGGAGCAGAATGGATTTACATAATAGCCTCAGAGAAAATAAAAAGAACTACAGAAATGAAATGAAATATGATATCAAAATGATGATACATGCCTATAGGCCATCAGGAAAGCCAAGGTTCATGGATTGTTAAGTTTGAGAGTTCTAAGCTGCAGTGGAGTCAACGTTGACCAGATGTCCGGTTCTATAAGAGTAAGCTCCCAGGAACCGGGGAGCCACTAAGCTGCCTGAGAAGGGGCAAACTGTCCTCGGTTGGAAATAGAGCAGGGCAAAACATCTGTGCTAACCACCTGTTGTTTTGGGCCATTAGAAGTCTCTGCACTTCTAGACTGAGTTGGAGATAAGCATTAGGAAGGAAGGAAGGAAAGAAGGAAGGAAGGAAGGAAGGAAGGAAGGAAGGAAGGAAGGAAGGAAGGAAGGAAGGAGGGAGGGAGGGAGGGAGGGAGGGAGGGAGGGAAGGAAGGAAGGAAAGAAAGAAAGAAAGAAAGAAAGAAAGAAAGAAAGAAAGAAAGAGAGAGAGAGAGAGAGAGAGAAAGAAAGAAAGAAAGAGAGAAAGAAAGAAAGAGAGAAAGAGAGAAAGAATGAAAAGAAGAGAAGAGGAGAGGAGAGGAGAGGAGAGGAGAGGAGAGGAGAGGAGAGGAGAGGAGAGGAGAAAGAAGGGAGGAAAAGAAATGAGACAAAAAGGAATTGCTAGAAAAGAAAACAATGACAAAGGAGAATCAATATTTTAACATTTAAAAGAGAATGGTTAACTTTACTTAAGAGCAGAAATCAATAAAAATTCAAATGGACCATTCAAAAAATAATGATGTTATGACACAAGAAAAGCCAAATAAAATTATATATATATATATATATATATATATATATATATATATATATTTGAAGGAAAAAGTATATATTTTTAACAATAATAGTAACTGTCCTAGAAGATAGGTCAAGGAAATAAAAATCTAGGAATCTGATAACTACCTAAAATATGACAAAAATATCTTCTTTCAAAAAATCACTTTTATTATATTTCTTTTTATTTTATTTTAAATTAAGAATCATTTATTATTTTCTCCTTCCCATTCCTCCCTCCTCAGAAAAGTATACATATTTAAAATGAAAGCAATTTTGAGATTTCATTCTGACTCTAATTCTGACTTTATCCTCCTGGACTTCTTTCTCCACCATGGTCTACCAACTTTCTCACCCTAGAAGTTTACTCCACCCTTTGAGATCCCTTCCTGTCATTTATCAGTCACACCTGGCATCTCTATTTGAAGGAATGTGCCTTGATCATGCATTTTCACTCCTTTATTCCTCCTTATTCCTGACTCTCTGTATTTTTCCCTACAAGAATGAGCTCTGTGAAGTTCCCTCAAAGGATTCAACATCCTCCTATTTTTGAAAGATACCTTGAGAATTAAAGATATTTCAGTGCCCTGAGCTCTGTATCCCTACTAGCATAAATTTCTTGGTCTACTTGCTCTTCTCATCATTGTTTTCTTTAATGCCTCTTCTACTTCATTTCAGAATACATGAAGGACCTGGATGTTAGAGTATAAACGAGACAGCTCCTTTATCATTAGCTGAGAAAAGAAATTGTAATACATATCTTTACAAGTTATTTTCCAATTTTTGTGTTTAGCTGTACCTCTTTCAATTTCATCTTTACTGTCCCTAGCTTAGCTAATTTTCTCAGCAAGCTTTCTGTGAACTTATTTTCCTTCCTACTTCTTCTCATCCTTTTTATGAGTTGTCACAGTCTTCTATGATTTTCCTCCAGTGTTGTTTGCCAAATTTTCCCACTTCAAAAGGAACAAAATGTTGCTGGATGAGACAATTTCCAGGCACTTTTGATCTGTTTGTTGCAGTATTTGAATTGTAACAACTAACTTTCAATGACAAATGTCATTAGCCTTTGTTGATATTTGTTCTTTCATTCATTTTTCTAAATCAATCATTTTAATTGTGCACCAGATCTTCTTATTTTTTCCATCTAGTTTGGTATTGATTTTGATAATTCTTCCCCCAAGTCAATGTTTTTACTCAAATATAGAAAGCAAATTCAAAAACAATTCTTATAATTATCAGTTGTGTCCTGCCTCAATCTGTCAAAAAAAGTATTTTATTAAGCATCTATTAACTGCTAGTCACTCTCCTGGG